>NC_081348.1:296255-315897 GCF_029784015.1 Lycium ferocissimum
GGCCTTGTTGCTAGTCTTCTTAGGTGTCTTAAACAAGGTTTTGGCCTTAATGAAAACAGTTCCATAGATGACCCTCACAATCAACCTTGCATGCGTGGCCTTCTTACGATCATAACCCTCCTTGCGCAAGCCACTTGCACATCTAGCCCTTTGCGCAGCTTGCAATTGTAGCCACTTTAAGAGGCAAGCGCTGGGACTTGGACTCTTAAAGCCTTCCATCCAAGCTATCTCCCATATCTTGAAGGCCATCCTATGTGGACCTCCCATGATCTTCAAAGACTCCATTTTCATGAAGCTCGATGGAATTGGTCTTCAGTGACGCATGTTAACGAGAAATTTCGAGGTGTAACATTCTTCTCCCCCTTTTGGAACATTCGTCCTCGAATGTTAAGCATTCAATTCTACGAAAATTTCGCCAGAGTTTCTCCTGTAATATGGCACTACCATCCTATCACAACAACCCATAATAATATTTCCTCACAGAGTCGCAACACAATAGCAATATAAGTTGGCCACACACGGACCATATGCATAAGAAGAAAACATACATACCTCATAATCTCGATGTTTCATCGTGGATCTCTTCTGGGGGATGAAATAGGTGCGGGTACTTGGATTTCATATTCTCTTCCGCTTCCCAAGTCATTTCTTCTCAGTTATTAATTCTCCATAAGACTTTGACCGAAGCCATTTATTTATTTCTAAGTCTCCGCACTTGCCTATCCAATATGGCAATGGGTACTTCTTCATAAGTCAGCCTTTCCGTCACTTGAACATCATCTATCGGAACAATCCTCATAGGATCTCCAACACACTTGCGGAGCATTGAGACATAGAAAACTGGATAGACTGATTCAAGTTCTGGAGGCAAATCCAATTCATAAGCTACTTGTAATCTTATAGGGTCCAATGTATCGAGGACTCAATTTCCCTTTCTTGCCAAATCTCATCACACCTTTCATTGGCGACACCTTCAAAAATACCCAGTCATCAACTTGAAATTTTAAGTCTCGGCGGCGGTTGTCCGTATAGGATTTTTGGCACTTTGGCCGTCAACAATCGATCTCGGTCACCTTGACTTTTTCTATCGTCATTGAATCGGCTCGTGGCCTATTAGCTGTACTTGTCCTATTTCAAACCATCCAATTGGGGATCTACACCTCCTTCCATATAGAGCTTCATACGGAGCCATTTGGATACTGGAATGGTAGTTATTGTTGTATGCAAACTCAATTAGAGGTAAGTGGTCACTCCAACTACCACCGAAATCTAGTACACATACCTATAGCATATCTTCCAAGGTCTGGATGGTACGTTCAGCTTGCCCATCAGTTTGGGGATGAAATGCCGTGTTGAGCTTTACTTGAGTACCCAAACCTTCTTGGGAGGATTTTCAGAACTTAGCTGTAAATTGTGCCCCTCTATCTGTGATAATGGATACCGGGATACCATGGAGTCGCACAATTTCCTTGAGAACAACCTTGCATAATCTTCTGTTGAGTATGTGGTTCTGACAAGAAGAAAATGAGCTGCTTTCGTCAATCTATCCACAATCACCCATATAGAATCATACTTGCTTCGTGAACGAGGTAAACCCACAATAAAATCCATAATGATCACTTCCCATTTCCAAGTAGGGATTTCTATTGCTTGCAATAATCCCCCTGGCTTTTGATGTTCGATTTTCACTTGCTGGCAATTTGGACATTGAGCTGCAAATTCTGCTATGTCTTTCTTCGTTCCATCCCACCAATAAATTAACTTGAGATCATGGTACATCTTTGTCGCTCCTGGATGAATAGAATACCGAGAGTAATGAGCTTCTTCTAGAATTCAACGATGTAATTCTGCAACATCCGAAACACATAGCCTGTCTCGGTATCTAAGAATTCCATCTATAGGGTTTCAAATGGAGACTTCTCTTTTTCATGAAATGTGTCTCTATAATGGCTCAACTTAGGATCTTCATATTGCCGCTCTTTCACTTCCATATTCAAGGATGAAACTGTGGAATTATTAATACCAATTCCTGCACTGCCTACATCAATTAGACGTACTCCAAGATTAGCTAGTTGGTGGAGCTCATGAATTAATTCTTTCTTCTTCCAAGGAACTTCACATAGGCTGCCCATTGATCAGCGGCTAAGCGCATCAGCTACTGTATTTGCCTTCCCGGGGTGGTATAAAATACTCACACCAGAATCATTCAATAATTCTAATTACCGCCTCTGCCGCAGATTCAACTCCTTCTGTTTGAAAATGAATTGAAGACTCTTGTGGTCTGTATAAATATCAACATGCACACCATACAAGTAATGTCTCCACATCTTTAATGTATGAATAATCGGCAACGACACCGAGATCATGAGTTGGGTAGTTCTTTTCATGTTTCCCCAGCTATCTCGAAGCATAAGCGATGACTTTACCGTGCTGCATTGACACACATCCTAACCCAACACCGGAAGCATCATCACAATATACAACATAACCATCTGGCCCTTCTGTGAGTATTAAGACTGGAGCTGAAGTTAACCTATCTTTCAATTCCTGAAAGCTACGCTCACAAGCATCATTCCACTGAAATTTAGCCGAGTTCTGGTTTAGCTTCGTCAATGGGGCTGAAATAGAGGAAAATCCTCTTACGAACTTTCTATAGTAACCTGCCAATCCCAGAAAACTACGAACTTCTTTAGGCATCGTAGGCCTTGGCCAAGTCTTCACAGCTTCAATTTTCTGAGTATCAACGCGAATGCCATCATCTGAAATAACATGACCCAAAAATGTCATAGAATTCAGCCAAAACTAGCACTTTGAAAATTTCACATACAATTCTCGAGTTCGAAGAATTTCAAGAACAATACGTAAATGGTCTGCATGTTCTGATTCTGTCCGAGAATATACCAGAAAATCATCAATGAATACAATCACTAACAGATCTAAAAGAGGCCTGAATACATTACTCATCAAATTCATGAACACTGCCGGAGCATTAGTTAGCCCGAATGACATCACTCGAAATTCATAATGGCCATATCTCGTTCTGAAAGCTGTTTTGGGGATATCTTCTTCTTTAACTCTCACTTGATGATAACCTGACCTCAAGTGTTACACCTCGGAAAATTTCCCGTTGGTACGCAAGCGGACGAACTAGTGATGAGTGCGAGTGTATAATGTTTCATGGGCAATGTAAGTAAATGAGCTAGTAATGCATGAAAATGGATGAGGACGATTAGAACGAAAAGTCTTGGAAAAATGAAAAGTTGCAGGTTTGAAATCGCCAAAGGTCGTAAAGTGCAAATACGGACCGTAAACCGGTATACGGTCCGTAAACCGGGAGGTCGTAAACTGCCATGAAAAACTTCAACTTTCTTCGCCTAGCCGAGAAATGGTTAAATACGACCGGTGGACGGACCGTGAAGTGATTTACGGCCCGTAAACCATGGTCGTAAATCACCATGCATGTTGCCAAGGTTTCTGTTTCAGCTTAAGCTTAAAGACGACCGCGAGGGACGGTCCGTAAAGTGGAATACGGACCGTAAACCTCCATGGACGACCACTGTTCCCCCCAACACAGATTTTCAAGTCATTAAATATAAGGACCAAGACTTGTTTATTTCATTTTCATCATTTCACTACTTCTCTCTAGAATCTCTCTCTACATTTATTATACAAGTTTTCAAGGATATTTGAGGATCAACAACACTAAATAAGTGGAGCAAGAGTAAAGGAAATCATCAAAGATCACCCAAGCCAAGAAATCCAAATGGAGAAAAACTAGGGTTTTGCTCAAAGAGGAGTATTAGCAACCAAGGCTTATTCCTAAAGCATCTAAGGTAAGATTCATGATATTTATATGTTGTTTAAGGTATTCGGGAGTTGAAATACTTGGTCATTATAAGAGAATAGCAAATTGGGTTGTGAATGATGAATAGTGACGTTTTTGAGGCATAGTTGGAATTGAATCATGAATGTTGTTGGGTTGTGATATAAATGTGTTATAAATGGTGTTAAGAACATGAACTAGACACTTTAGATGAATGGATGAAGTTGGGCATTATGACCATGATTATGGGTAGATTAGAAGCAAATTGAGAGAGCATAATGTGTATGACTAATGGCCATTGTTATGATATTAATGAAGGTTTAAACGCTATCATCGGAAGGAGTCGTACGAGCATAGAATAGTGCGACAAAAAGGTATGTAAGGCTAACCCTTCTTTCATAAGGCATGGTTCTTGGCCAAATTCCTAATTCCTCTATATGAGTATGTTGTGCCTACTTGGTTGACATTCCGAGCTCATAAGCTCACGATCCCTGATATGTACTATTGCTTGACCAAAGTTCCTCATATGACTAGCAAGTCTATAATGTAGATGTAACGGTAGTGTTGATGTTAGTATAATGACAAAGGAAGAATGATGTCAAAGATGCCTACGAGCTATTATATGTATGGGTGCCTATGAAGGGCTATAATGAGTCCCCGAGCTCGCGATCGGGTAGAAATATGTGTATAAGAGCATATGTATAAGAATATATGTATATGAATATATGTCTAGGGTATGTATACGATTACGAAACGCACGCACGCCTCCGGATGGTATGGACAACCCCCGAAGCCTTGGTAAGGCCGGTAGATACAACCCCGAAGCCCCGGGGCCGGTGATACCACCTCGAGCCTTGGTTGGCCAAGTAGATATGAAACACCGAGCCTTCGTGGTCGGGCACGCTTATATGAAAGCTACATATGCGATATCTATATGAGTAAGAATAAGCTATAAGTATATGACATCAATTAGAGTACGAATATGTTAAGGCTATGTAAGTGCTAAGTAAGGGCTATGTAAATGCGATGTATATGATATGATTATGTATGTGATATGAATGCGAATGTGCAAAACTTTGTAAAGGAATGTAGATGAGTGCATGTATGTGAGAACGAACACAAAAAGGGGTACGGTTACCATTATGGGATACGGAAGACGATGTGTGCAGGTAAGTGATATGACGATGATGTTATTGTCTCCCCTCATATGCTACTTCGTACGTTGCCTATTATGTTGCTATATTGATGTTGATCATGCTTTACATACTCAGTACATTCTTCGTACTGACGTCCTTTTGCTTGTGGACGCTGCGTCATGCCCGCAGGTGACGGGAGACGATTGGACTCATAGTGCTTGTTCGGAGATTTCATAGCGAGCTCCATCTCATTCGGAGCCGTAGCTTTTGGGTACTTATTCTTTTGTGTACATAATTATGGGCATAGCGGGTCCCGTCCCGCTCATATGATATGTCAAACTCTTAGAGGCTCGTAGTCACGTGTATGTGGATAGATATGTCCGGCCTTGTCGGCCTATATTTTTGTATATCATCTTGCCGGCCTCGTCGGCCCATGTACGTTGTTGTGGCACGTACGCCCGTGATATGATATATGATGGTCGTTGTCCAATGGGACTATTACGGTGTATAATTATAATATTTGAAACGATTATGGCTCACCTAAGTATTATGTGATTATATGATGATGGGTACCCGGGTGGGGTAGCACCGGGTGCTCGTCGCGGCCCCCTAGTCGGGTCGTGACATCAAGTCTATTTTAGAAAACCACTTGGCACCCTGTAGTTGATCAAATAATTCATCAATTCTCGAAAGAGGATATTTGTTCTTTATCGTCACCTTATTCAATTGCCTATAATCGATACACATCCATAAGGAACCATCTTTCTTCCTCACAAATAGGACTGGTGCTCCTCACGATGATGAACTGGGTCTAATAAACCGCTTCTCAAGCAAATCCTTCAATTGTGCCTTTAGCTCTCTCAATTCTGCCGGGGCCATTCGGTAAGGAGGGATAGAAATAGGCTTGGTATCCGGCAACACATCAATAGAGAAATCAATTTCTCTTTCCGGAGGAAGGCCTGGAAGATCATCTGGAAATACATCCGAAAATTCATTCACTACCGGAACGGATTAAAAAGTTGGCGACTTTGCTTCGGTGTCATGAACTCGGACTAAGTGATAAATATAGCCCTTAGCTATCATCTTTCTTGCCTTAAGGTAGGAAATAAACCTACCCCTGGGAGATGCTGTGTTACCCTTCCATTCAAGCACGGGCTCTCCCGGAAATTGAAATCGAACTACTTTTATTCGGCAATCAACATTAGCATAGCATGAGGCCAACCAATGCATACCCATAATCACATCGAAATCTAACATTTCCATCTCAACTAAATCCTCTTTAGTCTGGCGGTCGCATAGCACAATTACATAATTTTTGTACATTTGTCTAGCTATCACGGGATCAGCAACCGGAGTAGATACCTTAAAAGGTTTAATTGGCTCGAGTTTTACCCCAATACGACCAGCAACATACGGAGTAATATAAGATAGGATAGAACCCGGATCTATCAATGCATACACATCATGAGAAAATACGGATAATATACCTATAACCACATCCGGGGAGGACTCAAGATCCTGTCGTCCGGCTAAAGCATACATACGGGGCTGAGTGGCACCTGAAGTAGATGCTCCCCTCCGCCTCTACCTCGACCTGCTGGGATCTGGGGAGCACCTCGCCCACGGGCGCACCGAAGAGAACCAGCCTATCGATCCCGCGGGCCGAACCCCGCCCCTCTACTATACCTCGAGGGACAATCGTGCATCAAGAGCCCAGTCTGTCCACAAACATAGCAAGCATCTGTGCCCTGGCGACATAGCCTCGAATGTAATTTTCTGCACTGACTACATCGTGGAACTGGTGGTCTCCATTGACTATAATCACCCCCAAACTGGGGACCTGAAGCTCTCGAACTCTGACCCTGTCCTGAAGGAACGGAGCGGTCAAATCTCCTACCTGCAAATCGTGGATGTTCACTAATCGCCGACTGGACTGAGTGTCTAGGATATGACTGCCTCGATCCCCCTCTATAATCACTACCGCCCCCATAAACCGGCCCTTCGTTTGCCCTCTATCAATATCACGATCACCCCTTTGTGGATGTTGTTATCCCTCTAAATTCTGGGCATGGGATTGAATGCGAGAAATATCCATCCCATCTTACAATGAAGCCATCAAACAATCCTTAAATAAATGTGGCCTTAAGCCACTCACAAACCTGTGCACCCTATCTCCCATGTCGGCCACCATAGTCGGGGCATATCTAGCCAATGAATTAAACTGAAGGCTATACTCCCGGGCACTCATATTTCCTTGTTTCAAATTTAAGAATCTATCCGCTCTAGCTCGGCGGACCTCGGGTGGCAAATAGTGGCGGATGAAGGCATCTACAAATTCTTGCCAAACAGGAGGAGGTGAATTCTCTTTTCTTGATGATATCCAATTACTATACCATTATACAACCACATCTTGGAGTCTATAAGATGCCAACTCCACAAATTCAGTTTCGGAGGCATGAATAATCTTCAATGTTCTTAACATTTCATCAATAAAACTTTACAGGTCTTCATCCGGCTTTTACCCAAAAAACTCTGGAGGATTCAAACTCATAAAATCACGGGCTCTAGTACTAATGGCCCTGTCACTTGAACTCGAACCCTGCCGATGTGCCTGGGCGGCAACTAACTGCGTCAATAGATGAATAGCCACGGTCACTTGTTGACCCGAAGTAGCTGGTGGAGGAACTGGAGGCATAGGAGCTGGAGCTGAAGCCCCTTCTTGTTCTTATATAATAGGCGGAGTAGAAGAGGCATTAGATGGAGCCTCATTATGTTATTCACCCTCTTCTACATTCATTGGTGGCTCTCTTTCTACCCGCCTTTTCATCATAATCTTGCCCTTCTGGGCGACTGTAGCTTTTCCCTTTGGCGGTATTTCTGAAATCATAACACACTATTAGGGAGGAGAAAATCTTATACACGGCTCTATCGCACGATCTCATAAGAAGAAGAATGGTCATTTTTTCCTAAATGCCCTGTAGTCTCCTTCTTATTAGTGTGGCATGCAACACACCATAAACAAGACTCTACTAGACATGGCTCATAGACACTTCCTAGGACTGAACTGCTCTGATACCACTTTTGTCACGACCCGACTAGGGGCCATGACGGGTACCCGAGGCTAACCACTGAGCATCGCTCATACCATTACCTATCGTACTCATCAAGCGTTCATTCATTAATCTTATACTCAAATCATAGGAAACCATTTTTCACTTCGAAACATAATTACCTTTATATTCATAAGCCCTTCGGCTATCAAAATAATATACATATGATAAGGACATCGTGAGACCATACTACCCACACATACGTATCGACGAGCCTCTACTAGAGTGCTGGACATAGGGACGGGACGGGACCCCGTCATGCCCAAAACATATATATACACAAAAGAATAAATCAATGGCACCTCCGGAATAATGGGGTGCTCTCAAAGTTCTTTAGTAGCTCTAACGAGTCCGGATTACCTCCCATCTCACATGGGCATGAACACAACATCCAAAGAAAACGGACGTCGCACGAACATTGTACCGAGTCCGCCAGGCATAGTGAAATGAACATAATAATAGGTAATCATAAGACATAAGAGAAAGATATAACTTTGCTTAACCTTTAAGAGTGGATACGTTTCATACATATATCATATATAATCGTAGTACATGTATCATCATATCATATATATATCATCATCGTTATCCTGCGTCCGGGTAACCATCATACGCCGCCCACTAGTGGTGTCATGCCCGGCCCTCTAGGCTCGGTGTAACCATAGCAGCCCGCCTTAGCGGTGACATGCCCGGCCATCTAGGCACGGTGGAATCGTATGCAGCTCGCCTTCGCGGTGACATGCCTGGCCATTTATGCATGGTGGAATCGCATCGTCATATACTCATCATAAACTTAACAATATTTTACATCTCATAGGCATATCATGACCTTATCGTAACTTAGCATCATTATACATTTATCATCAAAACATACATTAGAACTTGAAGGCAACTATGACTATGTCGGGGTGACATAAGGTCGTGAACCCCCGATTACATTATGGAGTAATCATAACCATCATATCTCACCTTGAGGGGACTAACATTTTAAGGCGAGTGTACACAAGGAAAAGCATCAATGGAACCACACTTAGGATTATTAACCTCATGGACATCGTACCTCACTTTACTCATTATACTTAACTCATCATCATCATTATCATGTTCGTATCGTATCTCCTTTCTCTATCCTATGCGTATGTAGCTCTTTATAGTCATGGACTCATAATTTCCGTTATTTAGGAAGATCTTGGAAAAATAAGAAGATTCATGCCATAGGAGTCATGCCTTAGAAGGAAAGGATTAGCCTTACATACCTCTTTCGTTTAACAATTCTCTTGCTTAATTGTTCTCCTTCAATGCTCACGTTTCTACCTTCAAGAAAGTTCGTATTAACATTAGCTAATCGATTATAAGAACGTGCTTAGTAAAGATAGAGAAAATTAGGCAGAATTTGATTTGTTTATACAACTTTCCTCCTATTACATATCAACTCCCAAACATCCATAACGACATTCACAATATTATAAGCAACAATCATCACTCATCTACATTATCCACATTTCACAATTTCACTTCAATTCCTCCCTACTCATGGTCATAGTTCACTATTACGTTATCTCACATATAATGCTTATCCCATATTCTAAATGTCATTTATAACATACTTACAAGTACAACATCTCGAGAATCATGATTCATTTCAACTACAACTCAAAAATCTCATTATTCTCTCATACATGACCCATTTTCTATCCCCTTCTACAATCCAAGTCTTTCAACCTCTCATTCATTACCTTAAACAACATGGAATGATCATAAAACTTACCTTAGATAGTGTAGGAATAAGCCTTGAGCGGAAACACTCCTCTCACACACAAAACCTAGTTCACTTCCATTGGAATTTCTTGGCTTAGATGAACTTTAATGAGTTTCATACACTTGATTTTGTTGGTTTGATGAAGTTGATCACTAATCTCTCTTGAGTTCTTGTGGGTGAAGAGTGGAGAGTTCTCTAGAATGTTCTTGAAGTGTGGAGAGGAGAAATGAAATGAATTAAATGAGAGAGGGTCCTTATATTAATTTTAAAAGTCGCTTCGATCATTCTTACGGACCAACATACTGGCCGTATAGTTTATGCGCCGTATGTATGGCCGTAGATCCGGTCCGATGAAGGACACATTCTGGTTATAACATACGGCCTAACATACGGCCGGTATGTTTTATACGGCTTGCATATGTTGGGTCGTATAATGCCCAACTTTTCCGGTTCGTTCTCGTCGACTCGTTTGACCTCCAATCCTTATGGAACCTTCTTGACACTTGTTCAACACCTCATTACCAATCCAAGGGATGTTATAGCTCTTTTCTAAAACATCATTAGGTTATCATTAATTTGATACTCGTAAATCCTACCCGACACACAACATATACCTTGCTTTCCTTAACAGCTTTCTTCCCTTACCTCAAATGTCTTTGAAATCTCGATTAGGATCATCAAATACTATTTCTTACTTACCAAGACATCGTATACTTCGTGCCCTTCGTTAGTCTATTCACTGTATGTTAACGGGAAATTTTTGAGGTGTAACACCATGCCGCCTGAATAGAATATCTTTCTTTATTTCAGATGTCTATTTTTCATCCCAGACATTATGTTTATTTTTAGATAGTATCTCTTCTTTTTAGACATTATTGGTTAGAGTCTTTATGTGGTGACTTTCAAATTTTGGAGATGTAATAGCTTGATTTTTGCACTTGCTATTTGTTTATTTTATTGTCAGATATCGTATTCCATCATTCGTGCGCAATGTTTTATAATTGTTTTAAGTAATTGAATTTAGCTTGATAATGGTTTAAGGATTAGTTCGCCCACTATCGGACTAGTGTGGGTGCCACTCACGTCCGTTGGGGACGTGACAATGATGAAGATGTACCATGATATTAAGGAAGTATATTGGTGGAAGGAATGAAGAAAGACATAGCAGAGTTCATAGACCAAAGGTTCTAACTGTCAACAGGTGAAGATTGAGCATCAAAAGCACGATTGTTTATTGTAAGCTATCGAGATTCTAACTTGGAAATAGGAAGCAATTAATATGGATTTCATTACAGGCTTGCCCCGTTCTCAGCATAAGTTTGATTCAATATGGGTGATTCTTGATAGACTTATAAAATCAACTCATTTTCTTTTTATCAAGACTACTTACTCAGCTGAGGATTATGCGAAACTTCATATCAAGGAGATAGTCCGACTTCATGGTGTCTTGATATCCATTATCTCCGATAGGGGAGCGCAGTTTACAGCTAATTTCTGGAAATCTTTTCAAAAGGGTTTGGGGACTCAAGTGAATGTTAGCATAACATTTCATCCCTAGATAGACGGGCAGGCTGAGCGTACTATTCAGACCCTCGAGGACATGTTACGGGCATATGTGTTAGACTTCAAAGGTAGCTAGAATGATCATTTACCATTTATTGAGTTTGCGTGTAATAATAGTTATCATTCTAGTATCCAGATGGCCCTATATGAGGCTTTATATGGGCAAAAGTGTAGATCATCTAATGAATGGTTCGAAGGGGGGAGACTAAGTTGGTAGGGACGGATTTGATTCAACAAGTAGTAGAGAAGGTTAAGCTTATTCAGGATCGATTGTTGGCAGCCAGAGTCATCAGAAATCTTATGCAGATAATCATTGACGAGACTTAGAATTCCAGGTTGATGATTTGGTATACCGACGATGGTGTCACCTATGAAAGGTGTTATGAGCTTTGGCAAGAAGGGTAAGCTTAGCCCGGTATATTAGACCTTACAATATTATATGTAGAGTGGGCGAGTGGCTTATGAGCTAGATCTAACTCCGCAGTTAGAATCGGTCCATTTGATCTTCTATGTATCGATGCTTCGTAAGTGTATCGGAGATCCTTCCGTAATCGTACCGATAATGTTCGGAGTCACCGAGCAACTATCATATGAAGAGGTTCCCATTGTCATTCTAGATAGACAGGTTCGAAGATTAAGGACTAAGGATGTAGCTTCAGTTAAAGTCCTTTGGAGGAACAAGAATGTGGAGAGATGACTTGGCAAAATAAGAAGATATGAAGTTTAGATATCCTCATTTGTTTCTTCTTTGGTAGCACGTACGGACTACAAGATAATCGTCTTCAGTATGTATTATTTATCAGCTACTCTTATTGGTCCTGTGGGGCCATTTTTGTTATTGCTTGTTGTGGCCCTGTGTTGGCATTGTATGGTTTGGGTTTTTGTGTGGTAGGTTAGTAGTGGTACAGTTATATGAGAAACTCTGCCAAACTTTTTATAGAATTCCTGAGAGTTTAACATTCGAGGACGAATGTTTCTAAGGGGGAAAGGATGTTACACCTCGTAGTTTAGTACGTTGAGATTCATTGGATGTTAGTTGCCCTAGTCGTGGACACTGGAGTTATCTTCAAGGTTATATGAGATTATACATTCCTATCTTATGGTTATGAGGCTTTAAGTTCATGTTCAGTAAGTTATGGAAGGATTGGAGAACAAACGAACCAAAGAAATAAGTTTGTCGAAACTTTGGGAAAATTTGACAGAATTTTGGATAGGATTTTTGGTCCAACTTGAGAGAGAGTATATCTCCTAGAATATGAGGAGTTATGGAATGCATGTAAATTCAAGTTCGAGTCTTCTTTCCAATGCAATTGACGAACGCAAATCGAGAAGCAGGACATTTTCAAGGCCATTTTCACGAACCGTGAAAATGGATTTTTCTCTACAAGTGAAATGGTGGCAGTGAGGAGGAGCCACCGGATTGATTTCGCTGTACGAGAAAGTGTACCATGAAATTGAGGTGTTGGAATTTTTCCTTTTGTTATAAAATAAAGGGCACGACTTTGGGTCATTATTTCACCAAAAACAGATCCTTCTAGACCCTCTAAGCTCTCCTAACCATTTCTAATCATTTCTAATCATCCTAAACCTTTTCAAGAGAAGATCAAACTTTGAAACCCTAAGCTAGCTCATGGAAGAGGTGTGTTCTTGTTTCTAGTTGGATTGGTGGTGAATTAAATCTTGAAGCAAGTTGTGTATAGCTGAAGATATTCAAGAAAAAAGGTATGTTCTTCATCTTATTACTTATGTTGGGTTGATTTGGAGGTTATTAAGTCTGAGAAGTGAAGAGAATCACGGAAGAGAAGTTATAAGGTATTAAGTTGAAGTATTGGTTATGGATTGAATTTGAAAAAGAAGTTTTGGATTGATTTGAGTGTAAATGGAATGTAATCTTTTGGATATGGCATTGTTAATGTTGTTATTGATGTTTGGGAGTTGTTTTGAAATTTGGAGGAAGTAGATAATACAGGGAAATGCCGCCCAAATTTCATTAGCTCACCTAATAGTTTAGTGTGATCTTATAAGCATTTCGACGACTTAATCTTAGTGTGAATCATCTTGAATATAGATTACCAAGCTAGAGAATAGATGTTGAGTGTGTAAGTAAGACGACAAGGTATGTGAGGCTGTCCCTTTTTTTCTTATGGCATGATCACATTGATAAAAAAGAACCTATACGAATGATGTCCATAGTAACCCTATTTCTAGAAATGCTAGAAGTTCATATTTCTTGACGTTCTTATGATTTTCTTGATCGACGTCTCATGATTATGGATCTTGTCTTATGATTATTGATTTTGTTTATTGATGTTGATCTCATCTTACGGTTATTGTTCCTTCAAGGTGAGATATGTTCATGATGATAGTTCCATAATGGTAATCGGAGGTATACCGACCTTACGTCACTCCGATAGAGTTATAACATTTCTTTGAGCTCTCATGCATATATATATATATATAGCTATTTTCTCACATCAAGCCATGCTATAGTCAGCCTGGTATGACACCTATTATGCACACCACTGCCGTTGGGTACGGATAACGCCGAGCCTAATTATGGCCGGGCACAGATGACACTGAGCTTATATGGCCAGGTACGGTATTATGATATATGTATATGTATGAAAAGTTTTTTTTTCTAAAGGCAAGCATGCATGACATCCGCCTTAAGAGGCATTCAGATGTACAAGTTATCATTCTTATCTCTTGTTACTTTCATATCTATGCTATGTTGTTTTCCATGCCTTACATACTCAGTACTTTATTCATACTAATGTCCTTTTGTTTATGGACGCTGCATTCATGCCCGCAAATAGGCAGGGAGACGGTACAAATCCTTAGGCATCTCAGCGATTGTATAGGAGCACTCCACTTGTTCCGGAGTTGCAGATCAACGTGGTATGATTCTTTTGTGTATATATATGGGCATGGGGGGGGGGGAGGGGGTCCTGTACCGTTCTTATTACGTTATGCACTCCATGTAGAGGCTTGTAGACATGCATGTACAGTTAGTTGTTCTATGACCCTCTCGGTGCATATGTTGTTGTATCATTATTTTGGATAGCCTTGTCGGCTTGTGTATTTTGGGTTCAATTAGATGACATATGTATATGCATATATCTTTTGGGCTTGTCTCCTTTTCGCATTATGATATTTATTAGTTAGCATGATGGCCCACTTAGATGTGATTATGTGATGCATGTATGTCTTGAGGTGCTCGGCAGGTTAGTTTTGGTTCCCCGTCATGGCCCTCCGATTAGGTCGTGATAGCGTCCATGTACCACTCGCTCCGAAACAGACCTCGGATCATGGATACACATCATATCTCCCGGAACCATTTCCATTGGGCTCGAAACATTTCCTTCATAGTTACCATAAGTCTTTCATCAATAATTTCCAAAACCTCTCCATTATGTATGAGTGAGTGAGTGCAATTATGCTAAATCAATGCCAATGAATATACTATAGAAGTCACAACACTATAAGCCACATCAAGACTTAGATAAATCAACTCAACCACATAAATGGAATCAACAATCTAGTTCAAGCAAAAGATAGTGAGTCTATCATATCTCTTCACTTCCAAACATAGCAAGTGCACCATAATCACCATGCGTAAAGTAATGGCGATAAGCCCACATAATCAGAAATCAAACCAACCTAAGAGTATATCCATCCCAACATCGTGGAGTATATCCATCCCAACATCGTGTTCGAAGACCTAATCATGCTTTCTTTTATCAATTATACTTATATATACATTTTGCTAATCAAAGTCTATATGGTAAGTCGTAACCTCCTCGAGGCCGAACAGAGCCACGAACGTCCATTTGAACTTCGCCTTCCATCTCCAAAATATGCCGATATGAGAGGTGTCTAGGAATGCACGCAAATCGAGTAAGCAAGATTTCAAGTCCATTTGTCACCAATCTAAAAGGATTCTACAACGTCTAAGAAATGATCTCGGGCCCACAAAGGTAAAATTAGAATTTCCCCTTCAAAGTAGTTTACTAAGTTCTCCATTGATTAATGACTCAATTTCCATAGTTATCTAAACCCAAACAAACCATCAACATCTTTTATTATCAAAACCCTCAATTTCAAGAGAAACCTTACACTAACCCATTAGAGAATTCCATAATAAGATTATAGATAAAAACAAGAAATGTCCTACCCAAATTAGGCATAGCTCATTAACTTAAATCCACCATTAGATTTGTTTTAGATATCTCTTACCCACCCAAGGTAGTACAAGTCACAAGTTTTCCCACAACCCCCAATCCTAGACATAGAAGGTACAATAATGGAATATGGGGATAATAATGGAGGAAGTGAGATGTAGTTAACTTACCCTTTTCTCAAGGGCCATAGATCTGCTCTAGAAATGCTCTCTACCCTGCTCTAGATGAGTATTGGTGTAAAATAAGGCCCAATCCTAGAAGAGGGAATTAAATACTAGGTCAGATATAGCTATGATCGCAGAGACGGAAGGAGGCTCATTGGAGCGACCTCGCTCCTGCGAAGAAGGGTCCGCCGGGGGTAGGCTAACTTAAAAATGCCATCTCCCGCCGAAGCGGATGAGGAACCGCAGTTGGCTCGCCAGTGTGACCCGACGTTTTCTAAAACGGAATAACTGATCCCATAAATCTCGGGTGCAATTTCAAATCTCTTCTCAACCCGACCATAGGTACCTTTTACCCGCCAACCTTAACGTGTAGTAACCATCTAAGCGATCTAAACAAGGGTTATTTTTGAAAAAGAATAACGAAAGTCTGTAACGACCAAACGGGTCGTTACATGTTTGTAGCTAGTGAATCTACTAATCATCCTTCTTCTTTCTTCAGGTGAATGTGTAGTAGTCGAAGACACTTTGTCAATGTTGATTTATTGACCGATTCCCTTTCATATTGTCTCAAAATTTTGATGATCATTTTGATGGATCTCTTTGTTGCGACGAGAATATAACAATGTTATCTGCATAACCAAGTGGTTGATCAGAGGGCCCTTTTGTTGCATAGTGTAACCAATGTATCATTCTTTGTTGTGAAGCTGATTAAGAGCCTTCAAAAGAGTCTTAGCAACTAGCACAAATAGTTCAGGAGATAAAGGATCTCCTTGTTTGAGATCTCTAGTAGAGTTAAAGGAACTATGTCAATTGACCAAAATTGAATACCAAACTTCAAAAATGAGCCTGTGAATAAGATCAATGAAAATTTCAGAGAATCCCATTTTCCTGATAGAAGCTTTAAGGAACAAATTTAGTGACACCTTGTCATAGGCTTTATCCATGTCTAGTTTCATAACTATGTTCCCATATCTATTATTTTTCTCGATGTCCTCGACCAACTTGAGTGAGTAGGATTCACCAAGAATCGGGCCTACCTTGATAAAACCAAATACCGATTTTTGAGAGATCAACTTAGGCAAGATATTGGTGAGCTCGTTAGAGATAATCTTGGAGAGTATCTTATTGGAAAAGTTACTCAAGTCGATGGTCTCGTTGAGAAAATTTCTTAGAGATTCTACTTGAGGAAGAAGTATCAAACAAGAAGTAGTTTTAGCATATGCTATAGTCACAAAGAATGACCCAGTGCTGCCAAGGTGCTGAACTTCTAAAGTTAACTCGTTGGTCATGGATTATCGATAACTTTACATGTGAAGTGTGCTTCCAAAACACCAAATTTTCCCATTCTTGTTTGTAGCAAAAGATTAGCAAAAACCCAACTTTCTCCCGTATGTCTAAAACTTTGTCTTGTTGATAGTAGCATTGTGAATAAATGGTTCTTGGAGAGCCACAAATGCGACCTTGTGAAATTGATGATTTTATCGAGTCTTTCGAAGCCCCCTTGTTGCTTATCCCTCTTATATTCCATATGATTGTATTAATCATAAGGAACAAGTTATTGATGTTTCTTTGGTCCTTTTACCCTCGCTTTCGGTAAACTACCGCATGAGTGAAGTGCTTGGATTTTTGTTGTTCTTTCCTTAAGAAACCTTGCTCCTTTAGGGGATAAGTTTCCTTTGTCAACAACTTCTTTGAACTGATTCTCCACCTCTGATATTATTGCAGGTTTTGGAGCAAAGGCATTGATAAGGCTATCAGCAACTTCTTCCTCTGATAAGATATCTTTCTATGATTGCTCAACTGCTCTCTATCCTTTGGATTGACCTTTATCATCATCCTCCTTCTTGTAATTACTAGAGTCTCCGTCATCGATTTCTCAGAGAAACTCTAAGGAGATTTGTATCATCATTCTTTTGCATAATTTTCTTTTGATTTTCTCCGGAACCATCTCTTCCGATATGATTTTCTAGTGTCATGCCCTTGATCTATTTCATCTTCAAACCGAGCAAAGGTTACTCGAAATACTTTGGAATATATATGCGATTCTTCAACCCACTCGACTGTCATATGATATCTTGAGTATTACCCTCTCATTGTCACTAGTAGTGATCACTATGTTATACCCCGCGTTTTCAAGAGCATAAGTATGACATGTACCTCATTGTAGAAATGGAGTGCCTCTGAGACGTCCCATGATGTTTTGAAAGGCACAAGCCATGGAAAGTACGTAACAACGAAGAAAGGGTGAATTACGACCTCGTAAGTCGTAATCGGAAAAAAGTATTTTGAAACACGAGAACATGGCCATTATTAGTATAATGAATGAAAAATACCATATATGGAGAGTTTCGAATATTTCGAGGTCGAGTAAATTGAAGAGAAATAAGTTCGACGAAAATTTGAGAAATGCTGGGCGGATTTTTAGTCAAATTTGAGGCGTATATCTCCTAGTATATTTGGAGTTTTAAGGTGAAACAAAAGCCTAAAATGAAGTTCGTCGAGTCTAGTTTGTAATGCAACAAACCATTCATCGATAGGACATCGGAGTAGAGAATTATAGACGTTACAAACTGAACTGTCGCGCAGAAACAGCACTGCTACAGTCGCTACAGTACTGTAGCTACAAGCTGACTTAACTGTTATAAAAAGGGCCAAAAATCTCATTTTTCAGCATCAAAATGGTCCAAAATGTTCCAGAATTTTCAGCACACAAAAGGGCTCTTAATCTCACATAAAAGTGAAGATTTTGGGCAAAATTTCAAGCTACGGAATATCAATCGAGGTCCGGCCAACGCGTAGTCGCGAATATAATTTCTTGTGATGTTGGAGTGGCTTGGGAACAAGAAAATAGTGAAGAATTTGCTACCTTCATAAACAAAAGGTATGAATTATTGAATCTCTTTCTCTATCACTATGAATTAAGGAATAATTTCAAGAATAGTGGTTATGGTGTGTTGTGTTGATGTTGTTGATTTATGGATTGAGGATTGAAGAGAAATTTGGATGAAAATACATATATTTGTCTTGTACGATGTTGAGGATGTTGTTATTGATGTTGTTAGTATTAATTTTATTTCTTTACGGAAATAAAGTTATTAATTAGTCGTATTCCAAGTTGGTTGGTTGGGAAATTTAGAAAACAGTGTGGGGATATTTTATGGCATACGTTGGTGTTGGAAATGATGTTATTACTATTGGTTTTGTTGTTGATGTTGTTGGTTGTTGAATTGGAATTTCGAGTTAGGCACATAAATGTGGAAAATGCTGCCTTAATTTCGACATAATTTAAAAGGACTTTCATTAAGTGTTTAAGACGAGCGTATGACGATAATCCTAAAGATATTATGGATGGTTCTTGTTATATCCCGCATTTTGTGCAATCGGATAATTCAAGACAATTGCGGGAGGACGACGAGCAAGGCCCTATTTTTAAGATGTTAAGCATATGAATGGCTTATGAAGCACTTAGAAGCGGAATTATTAAGAAAGGTCAAGGGCATAAAGGAAAAAATTCGCAATACGTCTCGTGGAATTGACGGAGGAAGACGAAGGGTAAATTTGGAACTGGAGAATAATTTTTTTTTATGAGAGGCATGACAAAAAAAAAGAGATGGGCTAGGACTGGGGCCAAGGTTGGCCGTCCACTTCATATCATGGGGCCAAGCCCATGTTGAATTAAAATGCATGGTTAAAAGAAGACCAAGTCTTCCAATCATCCCATAATATTCTAGACATTTCAAGAGACTTAGAGAGCAAGAAAGAAGGAGAAATTCTCCAAGGCCATTGCCCCTTTTAAAAAAAAAAAACCAGGGAAAAACAAAAAGGGAAAAAAGAAAAAGGAAAACTTTTTAAATTGTTTCTCCCAGCCAAATCATTCCAAGTCTTTAACATAGGGGGTCCTTTTGG
>NC_081348.1:315997-330919 GCF_029784015.1 Lycium ferocissimum
TCTCTAACATAAGATATAATATCAAAACCTAAGTTGGGACAGACCCCAACATACCCATGTGTGCGTGACTCGGCTGCGGGACATGCTACGACGCGGTATCACTCCGAACCGAATGGAGTCTACCCCGATCCGGCTAATAACTTTGGAACATCCTATAGTCAAACTCCAGGACAACTTTTCTACAAAGCAATATGGGGCTGTGTGGCATGAAACACAGCGCCCCTAGGCAAAGGGACGTCAGTACGGGTAATGTACTGAGTATGTAAAGCATAATAATTAACATAATATAAGCATATGAAATAACATAGTATGGACGAGTTATGAAATGAAAGAGCTAGGTATACCTCTAGCAATATTCGTTAAACTTACTTATCCTCTTTGTACTGGGAAACTTCCATTTCATACATTTGAACACATAGTAGTATCATACCCGACCATAGAGGTTCGGTGTCTTACGTGACCATAATAAAGCTTGGTGTTAGACGTACACGGCCCTACCAAGGCTCGATATTATCCATACTGGCCTTACCAAGGCTCGGTGTTATCGTACTCGGCCTACCAAGGCTCGGTGTTATACGTACCCGACCGCAGTGGTGTGCGCGCAATAGATATTGTGCCGGCCATATAGGCTCGGTGTTACAACATAGCATTCATACATTTATAACATACATATGTATCCGAGAGAAACATTTCAACACTATCGGGGTGACACAAAGTCTATAAACTCCCGATTTCTATTATTGAATCCCATCATCTTTATCGTCATCACTATTAGCATCGTCATCATTATCATTATCACTATTATTATCATCATCATCACTACTATCATCGTCATCATTATCATTATCACTATTAGGAGCTTTTACCAAAGTATCTCAAGAATATTGTAAGTTACGTTTGGGATATCTTGGATGGCATCTCTAAAATTGAACTGATCATCATAATCATTATCATTATCATCACAAGAAACATTGTCAACAATATCAAGAAAATCTCAAGGATCATGAGCTTACAATTTTATAAGAATAGGAATAGCGTGAATATCTCGTATAGACGCAAAATGAGGAAAAACATGCCTTTAGAAAGAAGGGTTAGCCTTACATACCTTTTTGTCTCCTTAACTCTATCGGCTAAATGGTTCCCTTCGAAGCCGACGATTCTACATTCAAGAGAATTCGTGCTAAGATTAGATAATCGATAATATACTCAAGCTTCTAATAAAAATTAGGCAGCATCTCTTTGTTTATACGACTTCCTCCAAATAATATAACAACTCCCGAACATCAAATACAACATTCATGATACCATAGTCAATAGCATCGACAAGTTTGACATTATTCAATTCTCAAATTTTCCTTTCAAGGTCATCCATAGCCATGGCCATAATATAATACCACATTCTTCCTCATATAATGTTTCTCCAATATTCTTAATATCATTTATAACAAAATTATACTCATACTATCTCAAGAATTATGGTTCATGTCACACTACTATTCAAGAACACCATTGTTTCACATATGAGCTCCATATTCTACTTTCTTCCATAATCCGAGTCTCCCAACCATTCAATATTCTAAATAACATGAAATGATCATAAAACTTACCTTTGATTGTGTAGGAATGGGTTTTGGATGGAAATGCCTCACTTGGAGAAAGCCCTAACTTCAATTCCAAAGAAATTTCTTGCTACCATCAACCCTAGCTAGCATTCTTGCACTTGATTCTACTAGTTTTTGGTATTTGATATTTTCTTTTCCTTGGATTCATGTATGTAACATCCCATAAATCCGAGTTAGGTGTCAATGTGAAATAATTGGGGTTTAGATGTCATTTTAACCTTTTGGATTCCTTTGGGATGGATAATGGTGTTAAATAATCTTTTCGGGGTCAAATGAGACAGTTTCAGTTATGCTCAGTTTTCGGGTATTTTTGTAGGGAATTTGAGAAAACTCAAAGCATAACAGTTGTAGGTATTTGAAATACCTTTCCAACCATATATTATGAGGGTTAAACGAAGGTCTATACAAAAAGTTTGACCGATTTCTTCAAGAAATTTGTATAAAATGGAAATCCGATTCTTATAGGATTAGGTTTTAAAGCCTGACCTTTATAATAACCTATAAATACAACCCAAAAACGTCCAAGGAGAGGGTTTTTCCACCAGATCCATATATCATCTCTCTAAGGTAAGTTTTTACTCAAATCCCTAAGTTAATTACCTTAACAAATCACTAGATTAACACCAAATCATTGCATGAAATCGTTAGATTGTGGAAACTTCATTCAAGGTCAAATATGGGATGAAGCTTTGGGAATTCTTCAAAAAGGTAACACCCTCACACTTTCATGGATATATGGAATTATTATTATGTTTTAGACATGGAATAGTTGGTAGCATCGTGAAATAGGATTGATTTAGATGCACTTTATTAAAAACAAAACCCTAGTATTTTTGCTGTAGAATTTCCTCCAGCCAGCCATATTAAATTGACGTTTTCCGCTTATCTAACCATTGGACCGAGCCCAAATTTTAACCGAGTGGTCCCAACATATAGATCTTAAATGTGAATGGTGAAGATCGGATTTCGAGGTCTGTAACTGTGAGTTTCAAGCTATGAACAGTAGCTGCGAATTTGGTGAATATCTATAGTTTATTGGTCATACAAACCTCAATTAGATGTAGAATGATTCTTTGAAGCATGGAGCTTACGTTTGGAATATTTTAACGAGATTGAAGGTATGTCTCTTTTGAACATACTCTTTCTATCGGTTTTTTACAAACTCTTTAGTTGTGATTTGTATGTCTCTTTTAAAACCATTTTTGACTATAAAGGTGATTTGTATGTCTCTCTTTTGAAAACCTATTCCGAATGAAAATCACTTTTTGAAACTATTGTTGGAAGTATAAGTTTTATTCAAGATTCTTTAATGAATGAAAGGAAAAGTAATCTTTTCATGTTTCTTGAACCCTAATTCATGTCTAAATGGTGGTTAATGTGTGTGAGAGGACAAACCCACATTAAACCTAGATTGTAACAAACCCTATATATGTGTAAGATATTATGAACGTTTTCCTCTATGAGAGACGCTTAATAATGATGGTTAAGAGTTGGTAATGACATTCTCATTGATGAATTGGGATATGAAAATCTTTTGTAAAGAAGTTATATGTTTTCAAAATGTTGATTGGAATGACTTATTCTTTCGATATGGCATAATGAACTTTAATGTTATTGTGACTACTTTGAGATAAATTGTGAATCGGCTTCTATGCCATGGACCTTGTTGTTGTGTTTGCCTTGCTATTCAGGAGGAAGAGCGTACCACTATGGATCCTAGTGTATTAATTGTCTTGCCATTCGGGGGGAAAAGTAGCCACTTCCGGGTTCGCTACCTGGAGTGTATTAATTGCCTTGCTATTCGGGAGGAAGAGTAGCCACCGTGAATCCATATTCCGGTGTATTGCGCAATGTGCCTTGCTATTCGGGAGGAAAAGTAGCCACCGTGAATCCATATTCGGTGTATTGCGTTAAATGTTGTTGATACCGAGTTGGGCCTATATGGGCGATTGTGGTATCCATCTTTATTATGGGCCGGTATTTATGCCCGATTGATTTAAAGCATAATTGAAACTGGGATTTTGAAATGGCTTTATAAACTGTTTAACAAGTGATATTAATAATCATAAAGTGGAATGACTATTTTTATACTATCTTTTCAGAACTAATTTCTGTATGTATTATTATATTTTATTTTTATATTACTTGTTGTCCCCGAGGCATCACTGAGTACGAAAGTACTCAGGCATACCATTGTTGTTTTTTATAGTATATTAGGTAACGGAGAAGAGCAGATTCGTAATACCCTCGACGCTTAGGAGAACTTCCTGCTGCTGTTGATTTGGTGAGCCCACATCCTTATTCGTGGGACACTTCCTGTTTCATTTATTATTCTAGATTCCCGAGCTGCGTCCCGAAGTTAGATGATTGTTGTGTCTCTTAGAAGCTCCATAGATAGTTGTCAGAATTGTGGGTAAGGCTGAGGCTCCTCAATATACAATAGGCGTCTATCAACCCGCAACTCATAAATGACCTCTACATCCTAGAGGGTAATGGTAGCCTCCTCGGGTCCGAGATGAAATGTGTGCATCTCCGGTCGCCATCTCTCAATCAAGGCCGTCACTAGCGACCTATCGTGTTGTACCCGACCAACATCGATGCACCGGTAGATACCGCCCCGACGTAGTATATCCAGGACGTGAGGATATGGAGGGCGAGCAGCAAAGATCTCCCATGCTGAGTTCCCCAACCGGGTACGGACCTGAGCCTCAGCCTCTAGCTCGGAGGTCCATATATGTTGTGACCTATGCTCCCGCTGAAGATATAGTACCTCTTGGTCGAAGGGCCCCGGATCAGGAAGGTGGTGATCCATCTATTTTACGCATTTTAAATCAATCATTAACAAGTAATATTAGTTATGTTATCTTTTATTGAAAATTATATTAAGGATTGAAGTGATCCATCTGTTTTACGCGTTTTAAATCAATCATTAACAGGTAATATTAGTTATGTAATCTTTTATCGAAAATTATATTAAGGATTGTGGTGATCCATCTGTTTTACGCATTTTAAATAAATCATTAACAAGTAGTATTAGTTATGTAATCTTTTATCAAAAATTATATTAATGTTTTCAATCCTAAACTACAGGTTTTCAATCCTAAACTACGGGTTATCAATCCTAAACTAAGGTTTTTCAATCCTAAAATAAGGGTTTTCAATCATTAACAAGTAATATGAGTTATGTAATCTTTTATCGAAAATTATATTAAGGATTGTGGTGATCCATCTGTTTTCGCATTTTAAATCAATCATTAACAAGTAGTATTAGTTATGTAATCTTTTATCAAAAATTATATTAAGGGTTTTCAATCCTAAACTAAGGGTTTTCAATCCTAAAATAAAGGTTTTCAATCCTAAACTACGGGTTATCAATCCTAAACTACGGGTAATCAATCCTAAACTAAGGGTTTTCAATCCTAAACTAAGGATGTTCAAATTCTAATTAGCAAATAAATAAATTAACAATTAAAATATAAAGATTAATAATTAATAAGTCAAATAATTAACAATTAGCTAGCAAACAATTAGCATATAATTAATAAATAAACAATTAACTAACTAATCAAACAATTAACAATTTATTAACATATAATTAATAAATAAACAATTAACTAACTAATCAAACAATTAACAAATTATTAACAAATAAACAATTGGCTTAACAAAAACTAAATAAATAATTAGCTAGTCTAACAATTGAAATAGCTAATCTAACAATTAACAAATACTTAAGTCGCTAATCTAACAATTAACAAATACTTAAGTCGCTAATCTAACAATTAACAAATACTAAATAAACAATTAACAAATTAACAACAAATAAACAAATAAAAAAAAAATTTAAAAAATGAAAAAAATGGGGCAGTCCAAACAGCCCCCAATAACGCAAAAAAAAAAAAAATTGCGTAAAAGTTTTTTTCTTCGAAATCCGCAAAAATTACACAATAATCATGCTTAGGATAATAATATATTTAACAATGTAATAGAAAATTCGTAGTGAAATTGTCACGACTCAACTAGTGGGCCATGACGGGTACTCGGAGCTGACTACCGAGCACCACTCATCATGCTACCTATCATACTCGACCTGGACATATATCATTCTCAACATAAGACTTATCATGAAACAATGTTCAAGTATCTCCCAAAACATGTATATGTGCATAAGCCCACGAGGCCACAAAAATGATGTACAGAATATACAATGAAGAAGTCACATAGCACCTACAACCCACACATAAGTATCTACGAGCCTCTAACTAGAAAACTGAAATCATAAAGATGGGACAGGACCCCGCCATGCCCCAAATATGCACACAAAAGAATATACAATAAACGCCTCGGTAGTGGGGGTGCTCCGTACAACTACCGATAAGGCTCCTAGGTGTCCTGGCCGGGGTCTCTCGTCTACTGTAGGCATGAACACGAGTCCATAAAAGAAAGGACATCGCATACGAACAATGTGCGGTATGTAAGGCATGCATATCAAACATAAATAAAAAATGAGAGAACATAAAGTGAAGAGATAACACCAGAATCGATTGCTTTTAAGGTGGAATCATGCATGCTAACACAGAAAACATCATATCATGTGTACATGTATATAAAGCGCCCGACCATATAGGTGCGGTGTGATCATCGATGGCAGCGTCTCCGGCCTCCACATCAGGAGGTAAACATCTCTGCCGCCACGACTAGTGTGTCTACCCATGCCATATAGACATGGTGTAATCATCATCATAGTTGCCACTACGCCTTTTGTAGTGGGATTTGCCCCCCCATATAAGGCGGTGTAATCATACGTATACATAACATAATGCGTAACGAGAGCTCGAAAAAGCTATAACTCTAGAGTAACGTAAGGTCGGTAACCTCCGTGTGTTATGGAATAGTCATGATCGTCATATCTCACCTTGAAGGAACTAGTAACATGAGGTGAGACTAACAACAATGAACAATCATCAAGGAAAACATAGAATAAGATCATAAACCTTATAAAAGCATCAATTCATAACTTTGGAATCTTTAGAATTAGAACCATCAACCTCATCATTATCATAAAACACATCTCATCTCTATCTCATATGAGCTCTTAAGAACCTTTAACCTTCATCTTTAGGATGTTAAGATCATGAGATTATAGAAAAGAAATCATAATATAGAGAGTCGTGCCTTTGAAAGAAGGGGACTAGCCTTACTTACCTTTACGTCTTAACGACTAAGCGCTCTCTTCCAAGCTCACAACTCTTTACATTCGAAGATAATTTGTCTAAGGTTAGATCATTAGAAACACGCTTAAGTCTAGGCTAAAACGACTAAGGGCTAACGAAAATTGGGCAGCACTTCCTTTGTTTCAACAAGTTTCTCCATATATACACAACTCCCAAATAGCAATAGCAACACCCATAATATCATAATCAATAAACTTCTTCAAGTTAAACATTATTCAGTGCTCACAATTCTCTTTCAATCATCCACAACTATGACTACAATACAACAACATATTCATTTTTCACATAATGCTCCCTCAATGGTATCAGTATCATTCATAACAAGATTATACTCATCTCATGCTAAGAATCATGACTCAAATGAACTTACTACTCACAATACCCTTACTTCCATATTTTGGGCTCATATTCTACTTTTTATCCAATCCAAGTCTTTCAACCACTCAATACCTTTAATAACATGAAATAAGTGTAAAACTCACCTTTGATTATGTAAGAATGGTCTTTGGATGAAGATACTCCAATTGAGAAAACCCTAACTTCAATTCCAAAGGGAACCTTGGCTTCTACAAACCCTAGTGAGCATCCACACCCTTGATTTCCTTGATTGTTGGTGTTTAATCTTTGTTTTCTCTTAGATATGTGCTCATATGGTGTATGGAATATTCTAGAGGTTTCAAGAGTAATGGAGAAGATGGAAAATGAGAAATTAGGACTTGGGTCATCTATTTATACTTGAAAATTAAAGCTGCCCGTCGAGATTATACGGACACTTATATGGTTCATATAATTTTATACAGTCCGTATAAGTGACCGTATAATACTTCCAGTGATGGCCCTTCACTGTGACTGTTATACGGACCATTATACGAACCGTATAATTGGTCATATAACTCACCCTCTTCCGAAGTTGTTCTTGTTGCTTCGTTTGATCTTCAATCCTTATGAAACCTTCTTAACACTTGTTTAATACTTCACTAACCATCTAAGGAGCCTTATAACTTCTTCTCGAGACATTACTAAATAATCCTTAACTCGATAGTTCGCGAAACCTTCCCAAAACGCGACTTATACTCCACTTTCTTCAACGAACTTCTGTCTCTCGCCTCAAGTGTCTTTGGAATCTTAATTAGAATCATTAAGTATCCCTCCTTACTTGTAGGGACATCATATACATCTTAACCTGCGTTACTCTATTTACCGCACAACGACATGAAATTTCCCGAGGTGTAACAGAAATACCTAGATTGGAGCTTTTTTTTGAGTTTTTTTTTTGTAGTTCTCACCTTCTATCGCTAAATCTAACCTTAAACTTATTCCTACACTTCAATATCACAAGAATAATGACTTTTGGGTTGAAAAACAACATGAAAATGACATTTTCTATGCTTCGGGGGACCACAGTAATTACCTTTAATGGCGATTTGATTTTTTTTTTTTTTTTTTTTTTTTTGAAATGGGGGGACCGTGGTGGGGAAGGAGAAGGGGCAGTTTATGTTACCTCTTTCACGCACGAATTTTGTGCGTGAAAGGACCAAAGTTTTAACTTTACAGTTTGGTCCTTTGGCACTACGTACGGCGGCGTGTGTGAAACCTACTTTTGTTTTGTTTTTGTTTTTATTTTTTTATTTTTTTTAGTGTTATTTTGGTTCAACTTTTTTTTTTTGTGCCACAAAAGTCGCTAAAGTGAAAAAAATTCGATTTAGTGATACCAACCAGTTGAATAAAGTTCAATCTTTGATCTTACACTTAGCTTGCCAAAAATATTTTTATGTTCGTGCAAGAATATATGTCTGTGAATCAATGCATATAAAATGTAAAACACATTTTGATTTTGTTAATGAAACTTGTTCGTCATTTATTAGATAAGGATAATTTTAGAAAAAAAATAATACCTTGTTAATTTTTCAAGGAAAAAGGTGCAAATATGCCCCTCAACTTTGTGATTTAGAGTAGATATATCCCGTTAAAAAAATGGTGCATATATACCTCCGCCGTTACACAAATGGTGCGAATATACCATTTTCGCCAATAGAACGTTTTGAAAAAATCATTTAACTTATTTTTTTTATAAATAAAAAATGTCACGTAGCTTTAAAAAAATAAGTCTACCAATTTTTCTAAAAACCACGTGGCAATTGTTTTTTCAAGTGGGTCTTCTGGTTCGTTTAAAAAAAATCGTGACTTTAAAAAAATAAGTCTACCCATATTTTAAACAAACCAGACGCGACCCACCAGAAAAAAATTAGCATGTGGCTTAAAAAATAAGTCTACTCAAAAAATGAGTAGACTTATTTGAAGCCACATGATATTTTTTTAATTAAAAAACAAGTTAAATGATTTTTAAAAAAAGTCCCGTCAGTGACATGATTTATTTATACCACTTTAGGAAGGATATATCTATTCTAAATCACAAAGTTGAGGGATATATTTACACCTTTTATCATTTTTAAATAATAAATCACTTAAAGGAAGGGAAGGAGTATTATTTATGAGAAAATAGTCAAATGCTCCCTCAATGTTTGGCCGGTTTAATTATGACGCATCCAACTGCCGAACCATGGTTTGGGCGAAACACGGCACTCGGTGCCTTACTGCATGTGACCGAGCGAACCACGTGGCTTGCCGAATCATCATGAGGCATAACATGAGCGGAATATAACGTGAATGCATGATGGGCCTTTACAAAACGTAGTAAGTCATAATACTTAATAAAATACTTGTTTAAACATGAGTGCGGAAATAACATGAATGAGCCAAAAATGGCTATACAACTCCGAATGTCCGACATAACATAAGCCGACTTGTCTAGTCTATGAAACCTCTATCATGGTCGGTGGAAAACATACTTGCGGGACAAAGCCCAAAGATACCTTAGATGCATAACTAATCATAAAATAAAAGTTGACTAAACCCGAATGAGATGGGGCTCGCGATAGGATACGAATCTTTGTCTACAAAGCGGATGTGTCGTCCTATAAATCGATTACTGCATCGTGAAATGTAGGCCCCGAGCAATAAAAGGGACGTCGGCATATTGAATGTATCGGTATATAAAAATTGAATGAATTAACATGGGACATAAAGTAATAAAGATAAGAATGAACGTGAAACGGAAACACAGTTATGGCGAGTGAACATGAATACATATATAATATAAAGCATGAGTAAAACATGGTAGGTAGGGAGAGCATTTCATAACCGACAATATAATATCACCACGTGGGTACGTGAAGTCTGGTACCTCGCCGGACCAGCAGAGCTCCCATACCTTGCTAGGGTATAAGGTGGTAACGTGCCAGATGGATCCATTAAGTGTAAAATTAAGTTATCGTCCTATCTAGGCGGAGCGATCCTTGTCCTATGGTGGCTACGTAGTTTCAGGCTATCTGAGCCTTCTCGGTAATTCGTGCAACTCCCAAAAATATGAACATAATATAGTTGGCAAAGAAGCTCGTGATTTTCGTGAAATAACTTGTAAACATGGTTTCATGAAATCACTTGTATTTAGCATGTATGTATCTTGAGTCACGGCATGAAGATAGTTATATAATACAATTGCATGAAAACTTGTAGACATGTAGGATATTCATGAAATAAGCATTTTTATTTAAAAACATGCAAACAATAACTCATGGAATACAAGATATGGGTTTTCATGGATTACGGACGGATTCTCAATAATCATAAAGAAATATTAAGAACTCAATGATGGAATTATAACAATTCATACATAATATAATCATGGACATGGACCTAGTGGTTATCATGAGCATGGTATAGAAATCCGCTTTTAGTAGAGAATCATAATTTATGTATTATGAGGCGTGGGGAAGAACAATGATATTCCCACACGTAGATAGTAACTCTACATACCTTAGTCGCTCCAAAACTTGAATTAAAGACTTGAGCTTTGAAGAGGATTTCCAAAATCTTGAATTCTTGAACCTTGAGATGGGTTTCTTGAAAACCTAGTTTAGGAATGAGGATTTCTTGTTTAGATTATTAGAGTATATGTTAGAATTGAGTTGGAATAATTAGAGTAGGCTTACCTTGGTGTTCTTGATGATGGAGGAGGGTAGGAGGTCGTTCTAGGGCTTGAAGGAATGAAAAATAATGGTTTAAACTGATATGGATGATTATATACTGTTCTAGAAAATTGAATTTTATGTCTAGCAAAATACTGGCCGTATTTTGAAAGACGGGGGCCGTATTTTGAAATACGGTCCGTATTTCGTATGGACTGCACAGCGTCTCTTTAGTAAAATGGCAATAACTCTTTGCACAGATGTCCGTTTGACCCCTATAATATACCGTTGGAAAGGTATTTCAAAAATCTACAACTTTCATCAAGGAAGTTTCCCCAAATTCCAAATAAGTTTTGAAATACGGGCCATATTTTGAAATACGATCCGTATTTAACAATATAACATCCAAATTCCAAATTCCGAATGCTCGAATCCTGGTATTTTTGTTTACGACTTGAATTACGGCCCGTATCTTGAAATACGATCCTTGTTCATGTGCGTAAACCCCCGTCTTACAACCGAACGGGAAATTCCAATTCTCACATCCTTTATCCATTTTCTAAGTCTAGGATCATGGTCAAAGCTTAGGTTAAAGGTACGGGGTGTTACAATATCTCCCCCTTGGGATCATTCATCCTCGAATGATGAGTCATGGTTAAGAACGTGGCTGGACATGGCTTGAATACATGAACATGAAGGGAACATGCCGTAAAACTGTTACACCTTAGAAAATTCCACGTTAGAGTACAGTGAATAGACTCACGAAGGAAATGATGTATACGAGGTTTGGGATAAGCAAGAGGTAGTAATTGACGATCCTAATTAAGATTTCCAAAGGCATCTGAGTTAAGGAAAGAAAGTTGTTAAGAGAAGCGAGTCATATGTTGAGTATCGGATAAGAATTACGAGTATTAAGTTAATGATGTCTTAATGACCCTTTGAGGAAGAGTTATAACGTCCCTTAGAATGGTATTGAAGTAAGGAACAAGTGTTAAGAAGGTTCCATAAGGATCGGAGATCAAACGAGTCGACGAAACGATTTCGAAATCGGGACTAACCTACGGCCGGACCCTGCGGCCGTATAAAATGTATGGACCGTATGTCCAACCGTAGATTCAGTCCAGTAGAGTATACTTCACTGGACCAGATCTACGGCCAGACATACGGACCGTATAAAACATACGGACCGTATGTTGGTCCGTATATCATGGTCGGGCTGAAGTTCATTTTTAATATAAGGGACCCTTTCCATTTCATTTTCATTTCACTCTTCACCTCCACACTTCAAGAAAGCTCTAGAACACTCCAAACACTTCATCCATGAGAAAACAATAGAAATCAAGGATCAACAACAAGAAATCAAGAGAATCAAGTGAAGGAAACCCATTAAAAGTCATCCAAGTCAAGAAATCCCAAGAGAGATAAAGTAGGGTTTTGGTGCTAAGGGTGAATCACCATTCCAAGCTTATTCCTCTATCATCTAAGGTAAGTTTCATGACCTTTTCTTACTTTTTGAAGTATTAATAAGTTGAAACACATGGATTGTAGAAGTGTATAGCCAATGGATCATCAAATGTGTGAATAATATTGCTAGTGTGTGGTAGTTGAATTGAATCATGGAAATGGATATGTTGATGTTATGAATGTGTTATAAATGACCTATAGAACATGAAATAAGTGTTGGATATGAAAGAATACGACGATGGACTTTTAGTCATGAATATGGAGGATTGAAGTAGAATTGTGAAATACGAATCATGCGAATGAATGACGATTGTTGTTAGTGATATTGTGATTGTCGTTATGAATGTTGGGAGTTGATATGGAATATGGCGGAAAGTAGTATAAACAAAGGAAATGCTGCCCAAATTTCTATAGCTCTAGTAAGTATGCTTTCACGACGATATAGCTAATGTCGATACGAATTCTCTTGAAGGTATAAACAAGTGCATTAAAGGAGAACGAGCAAGCCGATAGAATAGCTAAACGATAAAAGGTATGTGAGGCTAATCCTTTATTTCTAAGGCATGAGTCCTATGGCATGAATTTCCTCTTTAATTACAAATGTCTTATCTTAAGAAGGCTACGAGCCATTATGCACGACTAACCATGCGAGATCAAAGATATGTTACGACTATGATAACGATAATGACAAAGCCTTAAGAGATGCTATAGGCTATGATATGATGCTCCTATTAAGCTAACGAAGCTATCCATAGTTCATTGATGTTGACCATTGTATACACTCACCTTATGCCCATTCTTCCAAGGTGAGGTGGAATGGGGCTTAAGGCTTCATAATGAAATCGGTCCACGACCTTATGTCACCCCGACACGACTATACTTGCTTCCACGTTCTAATGTATGAATTGATGATATGTGTATGATGATATTAAATTATGATGAAACCATGATATGAATATGACATGAATGATAGTGATGACTATGATGATGTATGATGATACGATTCCACCATGCCTAGATGGCCAGGCATGTCACCGCTAAACCTGTCAGATTCCGTATACGATTCCATCGCGTTTAGATGGACGGCATGTCACCGCCAGGCCGGTCGCTAGTGATTCTCTGCGAGCCTGTAGGTCGGCATGACACCACTAGTGGGCGGTATATGATGGTTACTCCTGACGCTGGTTACCGGCATGACGATGTATGATTAATACGACGACGCATGTATGGTATGATGTATATGTGATATCGACAGTATATACGCTATGATAACGTACATGATATGCTTATGTATAACTAATGTATATGACATGTAATGATGCTTAAGAGAGGACGCAGGGTTGTATCTCCATCTCATGATTTACGATATTACTATTATGTTTATTTCGTTTTCCCCGCCTTACATACTCAAGATAATGTTTGTCGACGTCCTTTCTTCGGGACGCGTTCATGCCCACTGTGTAGGCAAAAGAGACGGTCTTGATCTATGTGGCTAGTAGGACGACGGTGAGCACTCCATTGTCCAGGAAAAGTTATTGATTATTTTTTTGGCACATATATGTATATACTCATGACGTAACAATAACCTTATCTCTGATTGGGCGTGACCGTCCCGTCCATATGTCTTCTTACAAGAGGCTCGTAGATACGCACGTGTGGGTAGTATGGTCCCATGGTCGCGTATATGTATATGCATGTATATGTTATTTTGATAGCCGGATGGCTTATGTTTATAAAAGGTATATATTTTATCTAATGATATATGTCTATGATTATGAGTATATAGTATGAATGAGAGCATATAGGTAACGGAAATGAGTGTTGTTCGGCGGTTAGCCCCGGATACCCGTCGCGGCCCGCAGTTCGGGTCGTGATAAAAATATAGAAGCTTTACATGGTTACGTAGGAACATGGTCTTGGATCATCAGAATCGAATACGTGATTACGGAAACATGTACGGGGAACATGAAACCGAGTAGCTCTGCATGTAACGAGAATCACGAAACATTTGTCCTCGATTATGGTAGTGGTTAAGAATCGCTACTAACTCTAGAATCTACAAAATTTATGGCAAGACTTCCTTCATAATTCGGACCCTCACGACATTTCTCAAATGCCTGCCAACTAACTAAAGTACCAACACACAACTCATATAGCATCTTAATACGCATGATGTGACATAACGTGATTACCGAATCTTGAATGTATCTAACATAAATACCGAGCCGGCACACGTATATTGACCGAATGATTACATGATTACTATACGTTGGGTTTGGAAGAAATGCGTAGGCACGAATGACATGAGTACTTTTGGAAATAGGCACGAACATGACATGATTACAGGCGTGAGATGATGACGTGGGACATAAATACACGAAGACTTTGGATTACGAATACATGAGTGCTAAAGCTGTCATGAGATACGAATACGTGTGAAAACGGATATCGTAACATACGGGGATCGAATGTCGAAAACATGATTGTTACAACATGAGGGTTGAATACTAAGCGCGAGTAGGATTTGGATACTTAGAGACTTAATCACGGACGTTCGATGTCAAATGGGTAATA
>NC_081348.1:331019-425148 GCF_029784015.1 Lycium ferocissimum
TGGGTTCTAAGGTCTTACATACTCCATGATAAGTTCCCAAGTTATACGTACCCGACCCTACCAAGGCTCAAAGGTTATCCGTACCCAACCCAAGTAGTGGGTGTGCGCGATAGATATCATACCCGCCATGAAGGCCTCTTGGCACTTAGTAGTATACAATATATATATATATATATATATATATATATATATATATATATATATATATATATAGAAGCACATACACGTTCTCAACATTATCATCGTCATCATTATTTTTGTCACGACCCAACCCCGTAGGCCGTGACTAGTGCCCGAGCCGGGCACCCATACGCACTCAATAACCGAAATCAAAGATACAAAACACTCTATACCGACATAGAGATCATACGTGGTTCCAAACTCGTCACATACAAACATATAAACCGCACAAAAGCCGATAAGGTCGTCATAATATATATAACGTAGCAAAGCACGTATACACACACCGACAAGGCCGGCACGCGCGATGCGGGCCGCCCAAACACAACTCACACGTCGCATCCGAACAAACCGTACATACCCACATCTATGTTCGCGTACCTCTAATACGTAACAACAAGATCGTATGACGGACAGGCCCCGTCGTACCCCCGAATAAACATAATCGTATACATCGTATATATATACCAAAATATCGCCCGAACAAAGGAGCACTCGAACAACAGAACGGGAATCCTACGCCGCGGATCACCAAAACGCGTATTCGAATCCGTACTGCGGTACGAAACGCAGCTCTAAAGAAAGCGGGGGTCGCATGACGAATATGTACTGAGTATGCAAAGCAGAAGTACAGAAACGAAGTCATAATCGAAGTAAAGTGCACCGAACGCGAGCATAATAAGCCGAATACCAAGGTACTTACATCTCGCCCTCCAAATTATACATAAAGCTGGGATTAAGACAACAGATAATCAGATGTCAAAATGCTTCGCTTTCTTTGAAAAAAATAAAATATTTCGCCTCGTATATACGGGAAATCAAACATACCATACGAGCCGACATTATCCAATTGTCGAGGAACGTACGGCCCGATCCATATATAACATAATAATCATAAACGTACCGTCCTATTATCATACATCATACCCCATATCATATTGTATCATCAAATCATCACATATCACATACCACATATACACACATACCGCGCCAGAACCCAAATGCAATATCACATATACACATACCGCGGCTGTGAACCTGGCTGTAATACCACATATATATATATACCACGCGCCAGAACCCAAATGTAACATCACATATGCACATACCGCGGTCGTACCCAAATGTCAACATCACATAGTGCGCACGATATCATAACCAAATCGGACTCCTGCGAAATAAGTAATAATGGAATGCACAAGCGTATTCATAAGTAACCAAATACGGTTTAAAATATTTTCAAAGACTTAAAAAGTTAATCAAAACGAACCATCGTTTATAAGCCACAACAAGAGTCAAACCGCATTTTCTTCCGAATACCACTCGGGAACATATCAAACCGAACTTCAGAGATCATAGTCACGTATCGGAATCATAAGTATACGAATCAACATTTTAGGCTCAACAAACAAATATATAATCATATTAAATTCTTTTCAAAAAGTCGTTAAGTACTACACAAAAAAAGTCACGGGACCTACGGACGGGCGGCCACCCCAATCCGGCCCGCCTACAAAAATCATAGTTATCATATATTATCAAATCATTATTACCAACTCAAAAGACACGTAAATCGATCGTACTGAAATCGGAATAATCGTCATATCATATCCTTTCAAGAATAGTCATAAGTACATAAGAAAAGTCGCGGGGCCCACGGGACAGTGTCGACCAAGTCGGGCCCGCCATGGAAAACCTAATCATCATACATCATGGAATCATTTTTGAGGATATCGAGGCGATCCGGTTCTGTCTGTGAAAGTTACGGACTTTCGTAGTTTCCGAAATCATTTAGGAACAAAACTCTTTTAAAAATCAATTTTTATGCAACTTCTGAAACGTAGTCATACAAAAGACATAAGAGTCAATATTTCATCATACCAAGCATACGAAGACCAAGGAACAAATAAGAATCACAGACACGGCCGGATCGCGAGCGTAAAATTCCTCGAGGCTCGTATCATAGCCTATTTACGACTAAGGCATGCCAAAAGAGGAAGGGTTACGCTTTACATACCTCGATCGCTTTCAACGCTAATCCAACTCAAGCTAGTCCAACTCAAACTTATGTCTCGGGCTGCCCAAAGTCTACAAACAAGCCATCAGATGCCAAACATTAGCTAGAGACATTTTTGGGCATTTAATTCCAATTTAGCCCTTAATTTACGTAAATTTGGGCAAAGATTTCCCCCGTAAATAGGCCACCCCGAGAATTTAACTCCAAATCAACAATCAACAACAACAACAACCAACCTAGCAACATCAATAATCACTCCGAAAGGTAATTCAACATTAATAACTCTCTTTTCCATCATTCAACAACATTCATAAATTCAATTCAACTACTTACCTCCAAGCCAACATCGACGCTTATATATTCAAATACTAACCCGAACCCATACCAACAACATTTAAAGACATTCTAAGCAATTCATACAACTTTTCCAACAATCCAAAAATTGCTCCACTCTACCCGAAACAGCCCCCAAACCCGAGAACCTCACTTTAACACCTTCCTATTTTCAACTCATGATTTGCATCCACAATTCACATTCTAACAATGCTATTCTCATCAATATACAAATTACATTAAATGTACAATAACCTCCAAATCAGTCCGCAACAATTACAACATTCATTTCCAACATAGAATTCATTACGACAACATTCAAAATACTAATCAACAATGATCCATTTCTTGTCGCATCAATAGCCTACATATACATGTATAGATGATTCTCATTCATTTCTTCACCTTACAATGATCACAACATGCTAACTAGACTTCAATTCATCACTTTAATACAACACAACACACACACACACATCACACGGCCAAGCCTCATACATATGGCCTCAACTTCAACATACTTTATTTCATGATTTTCATCCATATTAACATACTACAACATACATACAACCTTTATAACACATAAAACATAATGAAATCTCACCTTTCTTCTTCAACTCCCCAACTTGCCTAGGGTTTGCGATCTACACAACGGGTGATTGGATGACCCGAACAATGCTTCCACGCTACTTAGGGACCTCAAAATAGTGGTTTTGCATCAACAAAATATTTTTGGATTGGCTTAAATGGAAGTTGATTTTCTTAGCTCTTGGCCGAGAGCCTTCTTTTGTGGTGTTCTCCAACTCCTAATTTTTCTAAGTGTTGAGAAATGAACTTGGATGACTTAGAAGTCATCTTTTGTATACTAGCAAGACTTGTACATGTGTCTATGGCCCACACCAATGTGTTGGAGCAATTAGAATTGAACACAAAATGGGTGGGCACCACTCCAATTCCACACGGCTAAGACCATGGAAAATGCATGATTTTCAAGTTCCACTAATTCCAATTTTGGTCCCAAATTTTCCTAAGTGTTCCATACCAACAAATTCATGAACAACTTATGTCTCAAAATAAAATCGAAGGTCAAAAGTCTCGACTCTGTATCCCGGAATGGTTTGCACCCTAACTTATCATAATTAATCCGAATTGTTCCAATGTACGAAATACGGGATTAACAATTTTCATTATATCCTTCCTTAGAGAATCAACTATCATAGGATGGGACCAATGGTATCATGAGATTTATCAAGAATCATGAGCCTTAGCGATTCTAGGAATGAATTCATTTGGAAGACGCTATGGAACTTATATGAAGGTATTTGGCAATGGGACCATGCCTTAATGAAAGAAGGGTTAGCCTTACATGCCTCGTCGTCTTCTTCACTACTTAACGTTCACCGTTGAAGCTTGGAAAATCTATATTTAAAAGGATTCATACCTTGGTTAAGCCTTAAAGATACTCTTAAATCCAAACTAGAACAATTCATGAGTTAACGAAAATCGGGCAGCATTTCCCCTATTTAATCGACTTCCACCATATCATAAAAACAACTCCCAAATAACAATAATAACATCTACAATATCATAATCACGTAGTCACATTCCATTAACTCTTCCATATTCATTCTCACATTCAACTTACACTAGCAACTTCACACCAACCCTTTGCACATTTTTCATAAAACGTGTCTCATCATCATTATTACCTTCTATAGCAAGATTACATCCATATCATACTAAGAATCATAACTCAAGTTATCTTACTACTCAAAAACATCATAAAAACTACATTTAGAACTTATCTTCTACTTTCTCCTTCCACTCAAGTTGTTCAACAACTAAACATTCTTGATAACATGTAATAAGCATGAAAACTAACCTTTTATCTCATAAGAATGAGCTTTGAGCAAGCTATCAACTCATATGAAAACCCTAGCTTCAATACCCAAAGAATTCTTGAAGTCTAATAACCCTAGCAAGACTTCTAACACATGGATATCTTGATTCTTGCCTCTTGATATTTAATCTCCCTTGGATTTTGGCTTGGATTAGTTTATGGAGCTGAAAAGAGGGTTTTTGGAGAGCTTTTGGATCTGATTTGGTAAAATAAAATGTCCAAATGAAGTGGAGTGAAATATATAAAGCATAACTTAAAATCTCGTCTGGGCACCGCGCCTATTTTGACGGTCGTCAAAATTCCTACGATCGTCAAAATGGTCCGTAGAACTCGCCTACAAATATGGTTCACTGTAACCATTTTACGTTGGGCTGGTGCAATTTGACGGGCCGCAGAAATTTCTGCGGTCCGTCAAAATTCCTGCGGGGCGTCAAACGGTCCGTCAAAATTTTCTGCTCAGACAGTGTGTCTTGAAACACCCATAACTTTTTACTTCGATGTAACATTGATGAACGGTTTGTTGCGTTGGAAACTAGATTCGATGAACTTCAATTTGGATAAAAGAAACACACCAAAACTCCTCATATTCTAGGAGATATACCTCCCCCAATTTGGACCAAAATCCTGTCAGAAAATTTTGCCAAGTTTTCCCAAAGTTCGACAAACTCCATTCCTTAATTTACTTGTTCTTAAATCCTTCCATAGCTTATTTCACGGCTTAAACCCCCCCCCCCCCCCCCCCCCCATAACCATAATATGGGATAATATATAATATCATATATCCTAAGGTAACTCCAGTTTCCACGATTAGGACAACTAATACCTAACGAATCTCAACGGACGAAACCACGAGGTGTAACACACCACCCTGGGGAACCCGCGGAGTCCATGCACTCTCTCAATCCATGATTTCGGTACTAACATCAGATATTGGACTCTCCCATCACTCTCATTTAAAAATCGAGCCCAGCTCATCACAGTGTTTCATCAAGTTCCAACAATGTATCAACAGTATATCATGACGAATGAGAATGAGTGCAATGCATATATCAACATCAAGAATCAACTCAATATCACGAGTACTAACAATGGGTACGCCAACAACATATCAATGTCACAAGTACCAACATAGGTACACTAACAATATATCAGTGTCACAAGTACCACCCTAGGTACACCAACAATATCATAAAAGACTACACAAGTCATATAGAGTTCTATCCTCATATCAACATCAACCCGTAAGATACTACAATATCACAATCAAGATGGAACAACAGATTCCAGTATCTACTAACAACACGTGGGATCAAGCCAACACAATAGAGCAATCAAGTCACGTGAACAATTACCTCACTTTCTTACTATCTATCAAGATTAATACGAGATAACTCGCCTTTTAAATTACAAACTTACCCAATACCCAGTCTAGGATCCATTTCATGATTGTTAGTACATTTACCCGTTTCAATATCACAGGAGATTCAGTATTATAAGCACAGAACCTAATTAGGCACACCTTACGGAACTTCTCACCAAGGAGTATAGAAAAGTAATTAACAACAACTACTTCCAAGTCACAACAACCCACCGATATCCAAGGCAATCCAACACAAGAATCCTAGGGAATCTACAGGCCACAAGCCCGAACATAAACGTCACATAACAGTCTTATCCTAAGAATCCATCCTAAATCTCTAATACCCATACATGCAATCTCTGTTCCTTCTAATACGTGAATATGTAAATTTAACCGGAGTCTACCAAAAGGAAGTCGTAACCTACCTCGAGGCCAAGAGGGTGCCACAAACATCCGTAGACCTTCAATTTGTTCATCACGTCATAACCCGAACCAAGAAACTTGAAATACTCATGAGAGCCAAGGATAGGAATCACCATTAACACACTTGTAAGGGATTTCAGATTGATAAGAAACATTTAGGAATTTGTACCATCCTTAGATTTCTAGGCTTTCATTACCAAAGAATTCTTTTCCTAACCATAAGGAGTTATTGCTAGACCAAGTTGCTATTCTTAACTCTTTTCTTGAGAAAACCCATTTCCAAGATCCATGGAGAATTCTTGTACCATTAGGGAGAACATAGGAATCTAGATTATTAACCAATCTAGGGTGAAGAACATGAGAGATTTAAATCAAAGAACTACATATGAAGAATAAGCTAACCAATCATCCCTCTCCCCCTCTGTCACGACCCGACTAGGGCCATGACGGGTACCCAGAGCTAACCACCAAGCACCACTCGTTCTATTACTCATCCTGCATTTATCCATATTTCTTATGCGCATAATCATAGAAAACTATTCTTCATTTAAAACATATTCACTTTATATACTTAAGCCCTTCGGCTATCAAAATAATATATACATACGATAAGAATCTGTGAGACCATATTACCCACACATACGTATCTACGAGCCTCTACTGGAATACTAGACATAGGGACGGGACAGGATCCCGTTGTGCCCAAAATACATATACACAAAATAATAAGCAATGGCACCTCCGGAATAATGGAGTGCTCTCAAGGTCTGCTGGTAGCTCCTATGAATTCGGGTCGCCTCCCTGTCTACCTGTGGGCAAGAACACAGCGTCCAAAGAAAACGGACGTCAGTACGAACATTGTACTGAGTATGTAAGGCATCAGCAATAATAATACATAATAGGAGCATAAGGGATAACATAAGATAAAGGAACTGTTCATTTCTCATAATACCTTTTTAACATTCGCCATACGTACTTACCCCTTTATTCCTCTAATGATACACTTGTTACATCCACATACTTACATATGCAATAATTTACAATGCAGTACAATCACGTACCTGGCCATATAGGCTCGGTATCATCCGTACTCGGCCCTCCCGGGACTCGATGATATCCGTACTCGGCCGTCCCGGGACTCGATGCTATCTGTACTCCGCCCTTTCGGGACTCGATGCTATCCGTACTCGGCCCTCCCGGGAATCGATGCTATCCATACTCGGCCCTTCCGGGACTCGATGTTATCCGTACTCGGCCCTTCCGGGACTCGATGCATACATACATACATATACATACATAAAAATACATAAATGAAATCAACATCATCCTTAGCATTATCATACGTCGCATTGGCATGTCATGACCTTAACATATACTTATCATCATCTTGCATTCATCATAACGCATACATTATAACTTGGAGGTAACTATGGATATGTCGGGGTGACATGAGGTCGTGGAACCCCGATTACATTATGGAGTAATCAAACCATCGTATCTCACCTTGAAGGGACTAAAATTTTAAGGTGAGTGTACATAAGAAGAAGCACTAATGGAACCATACTTAGAATCATTGACTTCATGGGCATCATATCTCACTTTAGGACTCTTTAGACTTAACTCATCGTCATCAATTATCATGCTCGTGCCTTATCTCTCTTCTTTATCTTATACATGGGTACCTCCTTATAGTCATAGACTCATTGTCATCACCATCGTGTTCATAATGTATCTCTTATCTTTATATCATATGACTATTCATGAACATAGGCTCTTAGTTCTTCGGAATATAGGGAATTCATGGAGGAGGAGGGAAAATCATGCCATAAAATTCATACCTTAAAAAGGAAAGGACTAACATCATAAGGTGGGTCTAGCAACAATGAATAATATCAAGGAATCGTATGAAGATCATTATCTTTGTAGAAACATCATATCATGAGCTTTAGGGTCTCTAGACTTGGGCTCATCATCATATTCATAACATACCTCTTAACTTAGTCTCATGAGAGCTCTTTATAACGTAGACTCATCATTTCCGATACATACATATATGTAGAGAAGTCATAGAAAGATAGGAGGATTCATACCATAGAGTCATGCCTTAGAAAGAAAGGACTAGCCTTACATACCTTTGTTGTTTAATTATTTTATTGCTTGCTCGTTCTCCTTTAATGCACACGTTCTACCTTCAAGAGAATTCTGATCGACATTAGCTAAACAATCATAAGAATGTGCTTACTAAAGCTAGAGAAAATTGAGCAGCATTTCCTTTGTTTATATGACTTCCTCCATATTCCATATCAACTCCCAAACATTCATAACAACAATCACAATATCATAAACAACAATTTTCATTCATTTACATTATTCGCATTTCACAACTTCCCTTCAATTCTCCAAAATCATAATCATAGTTCACCATCATGTTTCTTCACATATAATACTCATTCCATGTTCTAAATGTCATTCATAACGTATTTACAATCTCAACATATCAATATCCACAACTCAATCCAAACTTCTACTCAACAATGACACTATTCCCACATTTATGACCCATTTCACATATTCTTCTACAATTCAAGTGTTTCAACTTTACAATACTTCAAACATCCTGAAAATATCATAAAACGTACCTTAGATAATGGTAGAATAAGTCTTGAGTGGAATACTCTCTTTGCACCCAAAACCCTAGTTCACTTTTCTTGGGATTTCTTGACTTAGATGACTTTGATGTGCTTCACAATCTTAATTCTTGTTGGTTTGATGAAGTTGATCATCAACTTTCCTTGATTTCTTATGGATGAAGTGTATGGAACCTTCTAGAGGTCTTGAGAGAGATGAAGAAGTGTGTGTAATGAAATAATTGAAGTGGGAACACATTTATAAACTTGGAACATTTTAGCCCGTCGGGAGTTCCACGGACTCTTCCACGGTCCGTGGAACATGGTGCTGTCCGTGGAACTGGTCGTGGTTCATGACCAGCCAGCCACCATCTCTGATGGCAGTTCCACTGACCCTTCCACGGTCCGTGGAACATTCCATGGTCCGTGGAACATGGTCGTGAAACTCACAGTTTCACCAAAGTTGTTCCCGTCATCTCGTTTGATCTCCAATCCTTATGTAACCTTCTTAACACTTGTTTATCACTTCATTAGTAATCTAAGGGATGTTATAACTCTTCTCCAAAACATTATTAAAATATCATTAACTCGATACTCGTAATTTTGCCCGACGCACAGCTTATGACTCGCTTTCCTTAACAACTTTCTTTCCTTAACTCGAACGTCTTTGAAAATCTGAATTAGGACCATCAAACACTATTTCTTAATTACCAAAACATCGTATACATCGTACACTTCGCTAGTCTATTCACTGTACACTAGCGAAAAAAATTTCGAGGTGTAACACCCTCCCCCCACCCCCCCCAAGGGTTTAGTGATACCCATTTTATTAGTCCTCTAGGTGAAGACTTTTAGGAACAATTACTATGTGAAGGGAGGAATTAGAAGAGGATAGGAGGAATTTCATTCCCAACAAAATCTGATTTTAGGCCCCCCCAAAAGACTAGAAGGCAGCTGGATTTAGAGTTTTTGAGAAAATGGGGTCAATTCCCGAAATGAAGTCTTAAATAGGCATTTTCACTGTACGTAACCGCTCCAGCGGTATGTTCACTGCTTCAGCGGTGTCACTAGGGCGACTGAGTGGCCGCCATGGCCAAATATACTTACTGCAATGGAGGTGAATCAACCGTTACAACGCCAGCGCCGCCGCTGTAGTGCCTTTACAGACGCTATGGTTGCCCAACTGGGCCTGGTGGCCCACATTTCAAGCTCTCACGGGATGCGCACAATGGTTTTTGATTAAATTAGCGATTTTCAGAAATATAACTGAATGAAGACATTTTTAAGGAGTCAGAGTTACGAATTTCCTCGAAATTCACATTAACGACGAAACGGGTTGTTATAGAACACCACTATTATTAGAGAGAGTGAGACTGCAAAACAAATTAAAAGAAGGGCAAAAGGCCAAATATAGCCCGTAAGCTTTGCGAAAATGTCTAGATATATCCTCCGTTTAAAGTTTGGCTCATATGTGCCCCTGCCATCCTACTTGTAGCACATATATACCCTTATGGCCGTTAGTTACATTGCTGCATTTTCCTAACCCTTTAAATTTTTTTATTTTTAAATCTGAAATTGCCACATGGCATTTTAATTTAAAAACCCCTCCCATTTACCCCACCCTCTCCAATACCCGACCCATAAGATAATCCAACATCACCGAGTGAACCACTGTTTCGTTCCTCCACCACATCGCTGGCCATCAAGTTTCAGCTAGAAACAGCTACCATTGACGACCGATTCTCATCACCACCTGAAACCTCCATTGACACCGTCAAAACTAATAAAAAAAAAACACAGTCATCCATTTTCTTCTCCGGTTAAAGTCGAGGTATTTCTAGTCGAGTTACGATCCCAGTTCATTGAAGCAATGTAACAATCTATTTTATATTTTGAGGTCCATCTCTACTCTTATCACTATTTCAAGTCATGCTTCAATTGATTTCTATGGATAATTGATTGCTGTGATTTGTTGTTTGACTGAAATGGGTTAGTGTATTTTTTCATTGAATCATTTTTTGAGAAACCCGATTCTAATTCCTTTAGTGATAAACTCAAACAAATGGAGGTAAGTCTTCTTTATCAGTCTATGTATGTGATTTTGTTGTTTGTTGGGATGTTTTATTAATTTTCTTTTGAATTTGTAAATTTTCAGTTGGGTGGCATTGTTAGCTGGTGGAGATGTTGCAACTCTGTTGTTGTTCTCTGCAATTGGAAGGTCTAGTCGATGGTTAAGAGGGAGGGGTTTGGTCGGATTATTTGTGGGTCTGGTATTGGAGGAGGAGGGGGGTAAATGGGAGGGGTTTTTAAATTTTAAATGCCATGTAGCAATTTCAGATTTTAAAAAAAAAATTAAAGGGTTAGGAAAATCCAACAATGCAATTAACGGCCATGAAGGTATATATGTGCTAAAAGTATGATGGCAGGGGCCAAACTTTAAACAGAGGGTATATCTAGACATTTTCGCAAAGTTCAGGGGTATATTTGGCTTTTTTCCCTTGAAAGAAAGAAGAAGAGAGTGAGAAGCCGCGTGGTGAGAGTGTGACCTCATCAAGCTGAAGGGTGAAAGTGATATTCTTGCAAACCTCGAGGGATCAAACTTATGGTCAAACCCCTTCGTTGGGTTCATAAGGTAAATAGTCAACTGCTATTGCCTGGTCCGTATTTCAAATTGCTTGTCCATTTTATGGACTTTGCTAATTGTGTCAGTTTTATCTCCTTGATAGATAAAATTTTATATTAAAATACACATGACACAGTTTTTATGAGAAAAGGCAAAATGAATACTAAAATGAAAGAATGAGTTAATAAAAGGCAAAAGACATAGATTGACTCTTAAATTATACTCCAAATATCGATATCACACTTAAACTTTATCAGTGACCTATTACACACCTAATATATGAAAAAGTGATATTATTTACCCCTGAGAGCTGATGTGGCACAAAATATAAAAATAATTTTAAAAGGGGCGCGTTTTATTGAAATTAATTCATTTTTTTTAATACCAAATTCATATTTTTTTAGTCCCACGCCCACTGTTACACCTTGGAAATTTCTCGTTAGCGTACAGTGAGTAGACTAACAAAGGGCGCGATGTATATGATGTTTTGATAAGAAAGGAATAGCCTTCAATGGTCCTAATTAAGATTTCCAAAGACATTCGAGGTAAGAGAAGAAAGTTGCTAAGGAAAGCGAGTCATATGTTGTGTGTCGGGCAAGAATTACGAGTATCGAGTTAATGACGTTCTAATGATGCTTTGAGGAAGAGTTATAACGTCCCTTAGATTGGTATTGAGGTGTTAGACAAGTGTTAAGAAGGTTTCATAAGGATCGGAGATCAAACGAGTCGACGAGAACAAGTCTCGGATAGTTTTGAGATTATACTACTGACATACCGGCCGTATAAAATATGGACCATATGTCCAGCCGTAGGTTCAAATTTCGAATGGCACACTTCACTAGACCAAACATACGGTCCGGACATACCGTCGTGAAAAATATCTGGGCCGTATGTTGGTCCATATGTTCTGCCTGACTAAACTTAAACGTTAATATAAGGACCCTCTCTCTCATTATTATTTCATTTCATTTTCATTCCACTCAAGTCAAGAACTCTCTAGAATATTCTCTACACTTCATCCACAAGAATCCAATGGAAATTGATGATCAACTTCATCAAACCAACATAAATCAAGAGTGTGAGACACATTAAAGTCATCTAAGTCAAGAAATCTCAAGAGAAGTGAACTAGGGTTTGGGTGCAAGTAGGGTATTTCCACTCAAGGCTTATTCTACCATTATCTAAGGTAAGTTTCATGATCTTTTCATGTTATTTGAAGTATTGAAAGTTGAAACACTTGGATTATAGAAGGAAATAGGAAATGGGTCATAAATGTGGCAATAGTGTCAATGTTGAGTAGAAGTTTGGATTGAGTTGTGGATATTGATATGTTGAGATTGTAAATATGTTATGAATGACATTTAGAACATGGAATGAGTATTATATGTGAAAGAACGCGATAATGAACTTTGGTCATGATATGGAGAATTTGAAGTGAAATTGTGAAAATGTGGAAAATGCAAATGAATGATGATTGTTGTCTATGATATTGTGATTGTTATTATGAATGTTTGGGAGTTGATATGGAATATGGAGGAAGTCGTATAAACAAAGGAAATGCTGCCCAATTTTCTCTAGCTTTAGTAAGCACGTTCTTATAATCGTTTAGCTAATGTCGATACGAATTCTCTTGAAGGTAGAACGTGTGCATTAAGGGAGAACGAGCAAGTGATAGAATAGTTAAACGATAAAGGTATGTGAGGCTAGTCCTTTCTTTCTAAGGCATGAATCTTATGGCATTAATTTCCTTCTTCTTCATGAATCTTCTATCTTCAAGAAAACTACGAGTCCTTGTTCATGAATAGTCATATGAGATAAGGAGTACACTATGAGTACGATAATGATGATGATAATGTTATATCCCGCATTTTGAACAACGGGACAACATGAGTGAATTACGATAAGTTGGGACAAGACTATCCCGAGATATGAAGTAGAGACTTTTGTTTGTTTTAAAAGCTTAAGTTGTGTATGATTTTATTGGCATGGAAATGTTAAGGAAACATTTGGGGTCAAATTCCATTTTTGGAAAGTATGCTATTTTTGGAAAGTGTATTATTATTATGAAAAACAAAAAAAAAAAAAAAAACAAAGGACCATGTGGCCGGCCACCTTGGTGTGGGCCATGGCCACATGGATGGTTAATACTTGTGTTTAAAAAGATGACTTAGTCATCTTATTTCCCATTCCAACACTTAAGAGAAATCTAGAAAAATCAAGAAAGCTTGGAGAAGAGAAAGAAGGGTGTTCGGCCATAGCTTGAATTTTCAAGACAAAAATTAAGCCATCAAAAAAAATTATTTCTTCAAGCAAACTTACTAATTGGAGGGTGCTTGGTAACGTGGAGTTGTTGTTTCAAGCGATAGATTACTCGTTTTCATCCTTGGCCAACTTTAGGCAAGTTGAGAAGTTGTGAAGAAAGGTGAGTTTAATTTTGTTTTCATGTGTTATAGATGGTTTATATGTGTTGTTGTATGCTACAATGGAAGGAATTCATGATAGAAATCAAGTTGAAGTTGAGGCCGTGTATATGGTGTTTGGGCCGTGTGTATGTGTGTTGTGTTAAAAGCAATGAATTAATTCTAGCTAGCATGTTTTGATTGTTGTAGTGTGAAGAAAAGAATGAAAATCATCTATATGTGTGTGTATGGTGTGGGCCGAATAGGGTCCCCTTTGTGTAGATTGAGAATGAACAAATTGTCGTTAGTATTTTAGTTGTCGTCGTTATGGATTCTACGATGAAAAATGCAAGTTTAATGACTCAAAGTGATGTTGTGTTGGTTATGGGTTGATTTGGAAGTTAATGCGAATTTTATGTAATTTTTGTAGTTATGGAAGTGACATTGTTAATGCGTGGATTTATTGGTGTAATTCATGAATTTGAGAGAAAGAAATGTGGATGTAGTGCCCTCGGGTTGGGGACAGTTTTCGGGTGAGTTGGAGTGTGGTTTGGGTTATTTGGAAAATTGTGTGAATTGTTTAAAGCGTTCTTGAATATTGTTTGAATGGTTTTGGATTAGTAATCGAATGTATAAACGTTGATATTGGTTTGAATGTAAGTAGTGAAGTGAGTATATCGGAATATTATGAATGTTGTTGAGTTATGTAAAAAGAGCTACTAATGTTAAAATGCATTTTGAATTGATTATTGATGTTGTAGTTTGGTTGTTGGTGTTGTTGTTGATGAATTTGGCCGAGTTGAAATCTCGGGGTTGGTGTATTTACAGGGGAAATGCTGCCCAAATTTCTGTAGAATTTGATGTTCGTTTGGAATTGAATGCCTAAATGCTTATGGCTAATGTTTGGTATATTGGCGTTATGTAGATCTTGGAGCGCCCGAGACTTGAGGCTTGACTTAGCTTGAGAGCGGACAAGGTATGTGAAGCCTAACTTTTCTTTCTTTTGGCATGTCCTAGTGTTAATTAGGCTATGACCCGAACCTCGGGGTAACTCCACTCTCGAGATCCGAGCTTATATACGCATCTTACTCGCTTCTAAAGATTTACTCTCTTAATGTAGCCTAACTAAGGTCCTTATGTTTTCATTTTATTGAATTTCAAAAGTTTTGTAAAGAATTTTGTTTATAAAAGATTCCGAAACTACGAACGCTCGTAACTTTCGTAGACGAGCTTGGATCGCCCCGAGACTTTCGTAGGGGATTCCATAAGGCATAACATCCCCAAACTTCCATAAGCGGGCTCGGATGGGGTTGACACCCGTCCGTGGGTCCCGCGACTTTTCTATGTTCGCTCTTAATGACCTTCGGGAAAGACTTGGTATTACTTCCACCTTAACTCCCGAGCATGGATTTCTTACTTGTTTAATGAGTTTATGATTATGATTTTATGCATATTGTTACTCACGACTCCGCTCGTGCATATGGTTAGTACTTCTTTTTTTTCCGGGATCCGGGCCGGTTATGTGTCGTGCGCACTTTGATATATTTCGGAGTATGATGTGTTCGGTTCGTCGAGCCCCTCATCAGAGGGCCGGGTACCGTGTATATTTGGCGTTATGATGTGTTACGGCGTTATGATGTGATGTGATATGTTGGGTTTCGTAGATATGAAATCTTGGAGTATGATGTGGTATGGCGCCATCGACGGGCGGGCGACCATCGTCTAATTGCAGCCCATGCATGATTTATGTTTTTAAACTAAGTATTTTGACATTTTGCATATTGTACTTATTTTACTCGTATCTTCCGTTTCGATTACTTATTCCGTTACTATATTTCTTGCTTTGCATACCAAGACATATTCGCATCGACCCCTTTCTTCGGGGCGGCGTTTCATGCCCGCGGTACGTACGCTCGGCCCGCGATCCACCCCGCCAGACCCCCCTATTCCTTATACCGGAGCGCTCCTTCGTCCGAGCCTATATTTTGGTATATATACTTTTATCGTTGCATATGTATATATTCATTCGAAGTGTACGGCGGGGCCCCGTCCCGTCATATGATTCTCGTTACTCGTTTAGAGAATCCGTAGACATGTATGTGGGTTATGGTTGTTTACGTACATATGTTCGTACGTTTTATGTTTGGGCGGTCCTCATCCGCCGTGCGTGCCTTGTCGGTCGCATATGCGTATTTTGATATGCTATGTACATTACGACAGCCTCGTCGGCTTTTGTGACATATGTTGGCTATTATGCGCTAATCTGAGATCATATGTGATTATTTATATTTATGTGAGTTAGTATGCTAGTTACCGAGTGTGTCGGCGCGTACGAGTGTCCACTCGACACTAGTCACGGCCTACGGGGTTGGGTCGTGACAGATAAGCTTAAGTCTAAAGATTCTAGAGATCATGATATGATGTGCCTACAAAGCTAATGGTGTTAACTATGATCTATTGATGTTTTCCTTATGTGCACTCACCTTAAAACGTTAGTCCCTCCGAGGTGAGATATAACGATTATGATCATTTCATAACGTAATCGGGGGTTACGACCTTATGTCACCCCGACATAGCTATAGTTGCTTTCAAGTTCTAATGTATGTTTTGATGATAAAAGTATAATGATGCTAAGTCATGGTATGCCTATAAGATGAATAATAATGATAAGTCTATGGTACGATAATATAATTCCACCGCGCCTAAATGGCCGGACATGTCACCCCCGCGAAGCGCGGGTCGTCATGATTCCACCGTGCCTAAATGGCCGGACATGTCACCGCTAAGGCGGGCTGCTATGATTCCACCGCGCCTAGAAGGCCGAACATGATCACTACTAATGGGCGGATATGATGGTTACCCGGACGCGGGTTAACGATGATGATGTATGTATGATATGATGATGTATACGCTATGGTAACTCATATGATATGCTTATGTATGATATATGTATATATATATATATATATCCACTTAAAGAGTACGCAGGTTATGTCTTCATCTTATGAACTATGACTTCCTTATCATGTTCATTTCATTCATGCCTTACATACTCGATAATGTTAAATGTACCGACGTCCGTTTTCTTTGGACGCCGTGTTCATGCCCACAAGTAGACGGAGCGATCCGGACTTATAAGGAGCTATTAGGGCGGAGAGCACTCCATTTTTCCGGAGGTGCCATTGATTATTCTTTTGGTATATTTGTAAATATATTTTGGGCACGACGGGGTCCTGTCCCGTCCATATGTCTAGTACTCTAGTAGAGGCTCGTAGATACGTAGTGTGGGTAGTATGGTCTCACGCTTTCATTGTATATATATATATATATATATATATATATATATATATATATATATATATATATATATATATATATATATATATATATATATATATATTTTTGTTCAAATGAATTTGTTCAAATTCTATGATTATGAGTATAAGCGATATGAATGAAAGTGATGAGTAATAGAAGGAGAGGTGCTCGGTGGTTAGCCCCGAGTACCCGTCATGGCCCTGGTCGGGTCGTGACACCCACCCCATTTCTTCTTCATTTTTCCACTACTGCTCCCCCCGCCCCTTCTCCTCCTCCTCCTCCCTTATCTTCACGCCCCCTGCCTCTTTCCTCCATAGCTGCTATGCATCGTTTTATTACTGCTATTAGTACATCATAAGGGCAATTAATTGTTACTTTCTAATTTCATTATCAAAAAAAAAAAAATCCACAATCCAATGTAGTTTGCAGAGATTTAGTAGTAACCTAGGTTTCATGGCTACAAAATCCAAGTTTTAATGGCTCTAAAATCTGAACCTTTTCTTGTAGTATTTTAATTATTATTTTTTTTCAAGAAAGGAAGAGAATAGACAAAAATACTTCTAGGTTTGTTCATTTCGGGTGAAATGAAGAAAAAGAAGAAGAAGGGTTTTGGGGGTGGCGTTGAAGGAGAAGAGGGTGTGGTGGTGGTGGAATAAGGGGCGGAGAAATCGAGATGAAAAACGAAGAAGAAGGTGGAGGGGCATGAAAGCGGGGTTGTCTTGGATGAAGAAGAAGGGTTTGGGGGTGTCGGTGGGGGGCGGGGGGTGGGGGGTGGGGGTGAAGTGGAGAAGGAGTGATAACTTTTTTTTTTAATTATAATTTTTCATTTCAGTATTAAAATATTAAAAATTAAAAGATTTCTGATGCGGTATTGACGCTGACGTGGCGAGAGTGTATAACGCCTCCCACTGTGGATCGGTTTTCGAACACGGGGATGAAATAATATTACTTTTTCATATATTAGATATGTAATAAGTCATTGATAAAATTTAAGTGCTATATCAATATTTAGAATATAGTTTAAGGGTCAATTTATGTCTTTTGCCTTAATAAAAGGCAAAGGTATTGACTTGAGAGAAGGGGGCATGTGAACAAATCCATATAGTTTTGGAAAGTTCGTCCGTAGCCTCTCTGCCCATATCCTTGTTGGCCCCCACTTCCCCACTACTCCCCACTTTCCTCCATAAGAGAGAGAGAGATGATAAATACTTGGTATATAGCTCCAAACGAAAGCTTCTCCTCTTTGCCGGAGATTCAGAAATTTTAGCATTTTCCTCTCAAATTATTAGATTTTCTTGTCTTTCCTGCCCCCTTCCCCCATCCTCAAGGTAAGCCCCCTTTCTCCCCACTTTCTGCAATAACACTTCACTTGTGCTCCATTTCTTTTAATTCTTCTTTTGGGGATTTTCTGCTTGAAATCATTTCTTGAATCTTGTCTTGTTGAATCTACTTCCCATTTCTTATCTGATTTGGGTATATGAACCATTCCCCTCACCTACTTCAAGCTATTGTCCCCAAAATCTACATTAAATTCTACCCTGAAATCCTGTTATCTAATTAACCCATGTGTTAAAATTAATTTCATTATCGTCTATCTTTTTGATGAAAAATATAAATAAAGATTTGAGACGAATGGCTTACGTTTACTTCTTTTTGTCTTTTCCGTATCTTTTATCCTTTGTTGGCAGGCGAAATATGAGGAGGAACGCGTGGATATAGCTGGCTCCGACAGCTGTGGAATTATATATATATTTCACGCGCTCCTTCGGCACGTGACACCACGAGAGGTGCGTATTGTGCCGGCCCGTTGGCCTTGTTAATTTCAGCCCACTCTTTGACAACATCCATAACTCTAGGCCTTGTCAATTTTCACCCCATTTCCTTCCATTTTTTTGCGCGAATTGCCCTTCTTTTGGGGTGGTCTTTAAATTTTGCCCCTCATATTGCTGGTCTTTAATTTTTGGCCTTCGCGTTGCAACCTGACCGAGCGTTCACGAAAATCATGGGGATTACGGGTTCGAACCCCGCTCGAAATAAATTAAAAAAAATTGTAAGGCAAGGTTTGGAGTCGTAGTATGGGACCGCGCATACACTTGTTAAGGAATTACCAAAGTTATGCCGGATCCGGCATACTCATGCCTTATGGGTAGACTTGGCATAAGTATTAACTTTGGTAAATCCTTAACAAGTTTATGCCGGGTCCAGCATACTTATGAGCAAACTTTTAATAGGCAAACTTTTAGTTAAGCCTTAACTAAAAGTCTTTTCCTAGTTATGCCTTATGGGGCAGAATTTTAGTTAAGGCACAACTAAAAGTATGTCCTATAAGGCACAACTAAAAATTTGTCTTATAAGACAAAGTCTATGCCTTAAGGAAAAGTTATGCCTTATGGGGCATATTTTTAGTTATGACTTAACTAAAAGTCTGCCCCATAAGGCATAACTAGAAAAAAACTTTAGTTAAGGCTTAACTAAAAGTTTGCCCATAAGTATCCGGACCGGCATAAACTTGTTAAGGAATTACAAAGTTATCTGGGACCGCATACTTATGCCAAGTCCGCCCATAAGGCATAAGTATCGGTCCGACATAACTTTGGTAATTCTTTAACAAGTGTATGCCGGTGGGGGCATAGCGAAATTTAAAATCTGTCTTGCGAATTTTTTTAAAAATTTTTGATTGAGTGGGGGTTCGAACACCTAACCCACGGGTTTTTTTCGAAGGGCAAAATTTAAAGATTTCAAATATGAGGAGCAAAATTTAAAGACCACCCCAAAAGAAGGGCAATTCTGCGAATTGCCCATTTCCTTCTATACGGGAAATTCCACGTTGCTCCTTCAATAATGACTTAATTATCACTTCTCACTTTACTTTCAAGTTTCACCCCATAATATATATATATTTGACAATACAATACGTTTTTCATTCAAAATGGTACTCCCTCCGTCCATATTACTTGTCCACTTTCCTTTTTTAAAGTCAAACTATATAAATTTTGACCAATATTCACCATAGTGACACGAAAATAATTGCAATTTGTAGTACTTTTCGTGTAGTTTTTGAATATTTAAATTATAATCCAAAACCAAAAATAGTGGTATTTGCTAGCAACAACATAATGGAGGCAGTCACTCAATATAGATTGATCCGAAATCTGATTCAAATCCAATACAGTACCTATGGGTACATAAGAAATGTATTGAATCGATTCTTTTTAATTTTAAATAATTGAATTAATCTAATCCAATTTATCTCCAAGATTGGTCAGCTTGACTCTCAAAAAGTTAAACATGACAACTGATATGGGACAGAGGGAGCAATCTAAAAACTTTCTCCATTCATTGCATATAAGTGGAAGCTCTGCGAAACCATCATTTTCTTATTTGCTACTCCGTCCGTTCCAATTTATGTGTGGCGTCGGCACTGAGTTTAAACAAAGATATAAAGAACCAAAAACTTGTGGTTTTTTAAAAAAAGTATGGAAATCTGTGTGATTATAAATATCTTATTAAGGATAAATGAAGAGAAAACAAAATATTCCACATAAATATATAAATTAGGACAAAGGGAAGTAATTAAGTAGTGAAAAAGGATTTTTACCTTCATCATAGCAGATATCACAGTGAAATAGTAGAGATACTTTTAGCTCCATATTTGTTAAACAAATTATTCGAGACAAAGAAACATATATCCTAATGAGGTTAACTTTTGATAGTTTGTCTTATATTACCTTCATCATTATGCAGGCAGTCTTTTTTTTACTTTTCTGAGTTGAGGAGTTTGTATCAAATAACAACCTCGATAGAATGGCATCAACTTTAGTAAGAAATCTCTTTTCCATACTTAACAGTTAACATGTTAAATGAGTATTATTTGCTTCTCTTAGTTTGCTCAAGAATCTTTTTACTTTCTGATATGTCTTTATTGTCCATAATGTACTTTCTTTTAGTAGGTAGAGAATTAGGGTAGACGGTTAGTAGGTAGTTGAGTTTTGTAGCACTGTGTGTGTGACAGGTTGGGGGCTAGCCTCTTTATCCCTTCTTCTCCTTTTCTTAGTACTGATATTTAGGTATCGCGTAGATCCATACTCTTCTGTGTGTATTATTATGTGTTGGTTTATTTGTTTTACATGTTGATATTTTGTTGTCTTATTTTTCTTGCGATCCTGCATTGACTTTGTTTCTTTTGAGCCGAGGGTTTATCGGAATCAACCTCTCTACCCCACAAAGGTAGAGGTAAGGTCTGTGTACATGTTATTAATATACTTTCTTTTATTGGAAAATTTGACCATGTTAGTTGCTCTTTCTCTTGTGTGTGTTGGGGGAGGGGGGCAGGCTGTAGCATTTAAATTGAAGAATCACTTGGAAATTTAAGGCCCATAAATTCTTGAGTGATATTAGTGTAGAACTTTGCTGTTGGATGTCCAATGAAATTAAGAGTTTCATCCTTTTTCAGATAAAGTCCAGTAAGATGAGGAGGTTGGAATCGAAGAAATCACACGCTTGGTGGTGGGATAGCCACATTAGTCCCAAGAACTCCAAGTGGCTTCAAGAGAATCTTGAACGTAAGCTATTGACTTTAACCTTACTCTACATTGTGTATCTTTCTCAAATCCTTTATTCTATTTGGCTACTCTACAAATGCCAAACATATGTGTTGCTGACCATCCAAATATATATACAGCTGGTTAATTGACGGGGCATCGTTTCTTGCATTTAGTCGCCTATGCAAGAGATATTGAAATTTGTACTATTGAGTGATTCGACTTGCTACTCTGGGCATTCTAAAATTTCACCTTAGGGATTATTTTCACAAATAGATTTGAACTATTACTAGAATGCATAATAACAGATAATGGCTGTAGCTTTATAATTCATATAACCTGAGGGCCGTAGCTAGAAGGTTATGTAGGCCGAACACTGTAGCTTTTGGCCAAGCCCTATATTTGTATTAAGAAATCCACTAAATATAGACAAAAGTTAAATTCAGAACCCAATTACTCACACCTGATGTCACTATCCTAGAATTTAGGACCCATAAAGTTCAAATCCTGCCTCTGCCTCTGCCTCTGCCTCCGCCTCTTCCTCTTGTTGGTAATTAATTAGGTAGGCCTTGGCTTTTTAATGACCAGATAAATTGAATTCTACTGAGAGATGCAAATCACTATGAAGTCAAGTTATAATTTCTTTCTAAGTGATTGGTTATAGTTAATGTAACTATACATTACATAATATAAACGTCATGAATGCATCTTATCATCCAATTTGTGGCAAATTATGATAGGGGTCTTCTTCTTCGTTTTTCATCATTCCAGTTAGACTAATTATGATGGTAGTCTAATAGTGCCACAATTAACACATTTAATTGATCAGTAACCTTAGGAGGCGTTTGTTTGTAAGATATTCTTTACAAAATTCAACAATTTTTTATTTCTGCACCAAAAAATAACAAATAAGAATTCAAAAAATTTCAGAAACTTTTGGAAGAAAGAGAAATGCTCAACTCTTATCCGTCAAAAAACATTTGACTAGGTTTTCCTTTTGAATTCTGCCTCCTGTTTTTTTTCTTCTTTTTTCTTTTTGTATTTGTCCTCCCTTTTATTTACTTTTGTTTTTCTTCACTAGCAATTTTTTTTTGCATGTTTACCCTAAAGGAGCCATATTGCCCTTATCATCAGTAATTGTTGCATCTCATTTCCCTTCCTTTTCTGGTGCTTTAACCCTAAAGGAAGCATGGTTATCCTTGATGCCTTTGCAGTTCTTACTCGTCACCCTTATTTTCTGAACAAATATTCCCTATGTAATATTTGTCTTTGTCGGATATGAAATTTTAATGATTGGGTTATGGTACTGTGTACAAATTATTGGCTCACAAAATATGCTTCTTATTTTAACAACACATGCACAAATTCTAAAACCTTAGCCTTCCCTTATCCTTGCCTTATATCCTCCTCCATACTCCTACCGCTGTCCCTTGTGTTGGGGTGAGATGTAACTCTTGCAAATAGGGCATGAAATGAGCGGTTGGATTAAGATGGGTGGGGTCAAAACAGGTTAATTGAAATTTTGGTTAAATCATTTGAAGTTGGGTCAAATGTGTTTTGAGTAGAGTCATAGCCTACCTGAAACTTCAACGTGTCTGAACTCCATTCATTGTGACCTATTCTTAAGCAACGCAAAAATAATATTCATTCAATATACTTTGTGGTTTTTGTAATTCTAATTACAGTAGATGATATAATAATGTTGTCTTACACTATTATGGTATTTTAAATTTTAGACTTTGTGTCTCAAGTTCTATATTTTACATTTTAATAATTGCGTTCAAATTCTATGATAATTTATGTATTAAAGTAAAATGGTCAGAGAAGAGCGGTGGCCAATCGGCCATATTTGTTTGTGATTCCATGACAGTAACTTTGAATAGTTTCATCCATTTATCTCAAAGGAGGTTACTAGCTATTACACAGACCACCTGGGGAAAATGCACTGTAAAAACACCTAATTTTAATTACCAAGTGGTTTCTCAGAATTTTCTTATGTTGAATGGAGAAAATGGCATACAAGAAAATGACAAATAGGTCTATTATTTCAGAGATGGACCAGAATGTCAAGAGGATGTTGAAACTCATTGAAGAGGATGCAGATTCATTTGCTAAAAGGGCAGAAATGTATTATCAGAAAAGGCCAGAATTGATCACGCTTGTTGAGGAATTCTACCGCATGTACCGGTCATTAGCGGAGCGTTATGATCATGTGACCGGGGAGTTGCGGAAAAATATTCCTTCAGATCTTCAATCACAGGGGTCAGGGATCTCTGACGTGGGTTCTGAACCACCGTCCAGGTTGCCCTCTCCAGACCGAAGGCCCAGCCGCCCTAACCCTAAACCTGGTCCTCGTGCTGCTGGATTTGAATATTTTCTGGGCACAGGCGGAAGTAGCTCGGATCTGGGAAAGGAAGGAGATGAATCCTCAACATTAGATTCTGAATCAGAATCAGATGATTCGTCTATCAATAATTACTCAAGTACGGTGAGCAACGATGATGACCAAGGGTTGCTGCGTAGGAAGATTAGTGAATTGGAGGTCGAGCTCCGTGACGTCAAAGAGAAGCTTCGCAACGTGCAACAGGAAGAGACTTCTGATAATCTTGTCACTAGGATAGCTGGATATGAGGAAGACCTTAGAAATGCAAAAGAAAAGATTCGGTTATCAGAAGAAGAGATTAGCAGGTTGAGAATTGAGCTTCATAAGTATGATTCCGTCCATGAGCTTAGCGCAGGACAGGAAGCTACAGAGGAAGAACCACAAGTTTCAGAAGAGAATGCTACAGAGGAAGAACCACAAGTTTTGGACCCAGAATCCAAGATCCGAACACTTGAGGAAGAGTTAAGGAGTACGATAGAGAAGCTTCATGATTCAGAGAAGGAGGTGGAGCGCTTAAGAGAGGAACTTAAAAGTAACGGGTCCTCCGTAAAATTACTTCAGGATCAGCTTGGATCAGCACAGAAAGATGTTTCCGGCTGGAAAGCCAAACTTGAGAGAGAGAAAAGAGAGGTCTCAAAGCTGCAGGACCGAATTGCCAGGTACAAGTCCAATTTGTCAGACCGTGATCAAGAAATCAGAGGATTGAAAGAATCAATATCAAATGCCAACAAGGCCTTGGCAGAAGAAAACTTGCAACTTCAAGGTGAAATTACCAAATTATTGAAGGAACGAGCGTATTTGGAGGATAATATCAAAGAAATGGATCTGTGCTGCCAATCGTTAGAGGAGGATGTTAGACGAGCTGTAGCAGGGAAAGAAGAAATGGAGATGCTGTTAAAATCTGAAATGGAGCAGTTAAAGTTGACCATTGCCGAGAGGGACAACCATATTGAAGAACTGAACAGAAACCTTGATGCATTATACCACAAGTATGATACATTGGTAACAGAGAAAGATGGGCTAAATGCTGGAGTTGCCTTGCTAGATGAAGAGCTAAGTACTAAAGATGACCAGATTGATCAAATGAACAACCATTTGCACCAACTGCACATTGAGCATGTCGCATTGATTTCTGAAACTGAAGGGACGCGTAAAATTGTAGAGGAGCTAAGGTCTAGAGTTAAAGAGTTGGAAAGAGAAGTAGACAGACAAAAAGAAATAGTTTTGGAAGGTGCAGAAGAGAAACGGGAGGCAATTAGGCAGCTTTGCTTCTCACTCGAGCATTATAGAAATGGTTACCAAAGGCTTCGGCAGGCTTTGGAGCATAAGAGACTACCTGTAATGGCGTCCTAAGTCCATTCGTGATGGTGGGCAAACGTTATGATCAGGCTGTTCTTCATCTTTTGTCCGAACCACTCTTTTCCTTTTTGCTTTTCGTTTAGGGTTCAGTTTTCCTTTGTTCAATAGCTCCTTTTGTTAGGCATGTGCCTTTCAGTACTGCGGCTCTCTTCTATGTCTGTAATTGCAGGAATATCAGTTGTGGTTTGCTATATACATGTTAATGTCCCTGATAAATTTTCATAGTTCAAACAAAATCTTTTCATTCAACTTCATTTTTATGGTGTGAATGATTATATGGTCACATAAATGTACTTAGTTGGCGAGAAAATTTGAGATAGCTGATGAAGAAAGCATATTATTTACCGAAGTAACTACTATATCACTTTAAACTAAAAACCCAATTTAAGGGGAAAAGGAAAAAAAAAAAAAAAAAAAAAAAAAAAGCGCCAGATAGGGGTCGAAACTACGACTTTCTGCTTAGGAAACAAACGCTCAATCCACTGAGCTACAGGCGCCGTGTTATAGCTGTTTTACACATAGGACTAATTTCCAAGATAATTCTATAATTAGAACATTCAGACTTAAACTCCCTGGTTGGGCACGGAAGAAGTTTGAGCTCCATGCAAATGGCTAAAATATCATCTGCTTTATATATTGATCATCAATTAAATACAACTATTTTATCATCCAAATGATTCAAAGTTAAATGAAATGTGCGCTTAAATGACAAAAGTTGCGCAGTATCCATTTGATCGGGCGCTAGCCTAGAATTTGCAGCATACATATTTGAAAACAAAATTTGCTATATTGCACAATCTCTCCAATAATGGTCCATAAGCGATTTTATGTGTCATCTTTTACCCCTTTTTTCCAATTTTTCTTTTTCTTCTGGGCAATCCTGTCAAGCATCAGTGAATGCAGATAACAGTTCGTGTAAATGCTCAAGAATATCCCAACAGAAGTGCATCTACAGATTTTCAAATCGTTTATAGCCAAAAGGATCTCACTCATTTGGATTATTACCTACACCTGCGTGCAGAGGTTTAACGGAATACGTGCACCAAAGAATATGAACAGTGGTAATATCAAACCAACAACAAAAATTTAGACAAATGGATTAAGACTACACAAATCATTTTTAGCACGTAGTTGAACTCGATTTTCCACCCGGCTTTCAGTACATGTAAAACTTTGCTAAATGTTCCCTTCATTGATAAGAACCACGTGTGGAACACCAATACAACATACAGAAAGGGTTTCACGGGCTAGCAGCTCCTCATGTTGCTGATTTCTACCTTTGCATGTAAGATGTTTTTGCACTACAAATGTACACGCCCAAACACTGGAGCATCTCATAAATTGGAGCATCACGCACTTGCCATTGCTACAATCTATCAGAGTAGAGGCACATAAGATGTGGACAAAAACATCAGTCATCCCAAGCATCATCTGCGGCTCCCTCCTTTTTGATCATTGCTGGGGCAATCATGTGCCTATACTTATCCTCCACATTTACCGTGGACCCTACTGAAGAGAGTTTAGACAATTCACTCCCCGCTTCTTTTTGCGCAGCTGCAGCTTCTCTCTCCTTTCTTCTTGCAGTCTAATAATGTGACAAACAAATAAGAAAATAACAGAATTCCTCAAATAGTAGATAAAATAAATGATAGACAGAAATGCTCCTCACATACAAGAAAAAGAAAACCACACAATACTCTGAGAAACAGAGTGAGAGGAAAGAGGATTGATAGGAATACAAACAGGAGAATGAGATAGAACCAAGGAGATATACCTTTCCCATAGCAATGGTCACATCATTGCCAGAACCAATATCAGCGATCGCTCTTCTTATTTGTGCCACAAGATACTGTGAATAAAACCAAGCAAGAAAGCAGAAGTCAAAACATGAACATTAACATATATGAACAAGCCAAGAGAGGAGCTGAGTATAAAAGGAAAGACCATATCACGATCAGTGTAAAATGAAGTAGCTCGGCCCGTTGATCCTGCACGACCAGTCCTTCCAATCCGGTGTACATAGTCTTCCATGGTCTAAATTAACATAGGAAAAGAGATATCAATGTTACACAGCTCCACGCACTGTAACTGATTACCAGTCCAATAATTAGGAGGATTCAGAAAGTCATCATCACGAGCTCTTGTTTACTCATATTCAAGGTAACAAACTGACTTTTTGAACCTATAATTTTTTTTGAAACTGAATTTTTTTTGGACCTATATTATTGAATAGATAACTGAAAAGAGTTGCCACGGAGAGAACTTAAGATGACCAACAAAAATAGAGAAAAGGTCCAAAAGTCCTTTAAGTTCGGAATATGAATAAAAATAATCCCTATTCTTTAATATGAAGCATTAATAGTCCTTCAACTATGCAATTTTATTGCAGTTTTAATGTAACTCTAACTGAAGCGTTAAATAGTAACAGAGCCAACCCCAAACAAGCTATCTCAATCCACCATTTCATAAAAGCTGTCAGCTTTCTTCCCAAATCAAAAGAATGAGCAAGTCTTAATTGCAAAACTAAAGATAATGTACGAATTGCCAAATTCAACAATCCGTACAAGGGAAGTATATAAATTATGAATATCCTACTGAATGACACCAGTAACAGAATATGAAGAAAAGAAAAGTTACCAACTAAAAATCAGATTGACCTCTCAGAAAATCCATTTTTGTTTTGCGGTGGAATCGCATATAAGGAAGAAGCTGTTAACGAATGAGCACAACTGTGGTTCGGTTCCCATTAGTTGTACGCCTTGAGATTTATAAAAGGCATCTTTGACGGTAATGTGAATATGAAAAGGTTGAATGCAAATTTAGTTCAAACATAAGCTTCAGAATTTAGATGCACTTTTAGCTTTTCAACCTTACTGCGAACTCTAAATACAGTACCACTATGTCAGGCGTCAAAGGAACGATCTTCATAGTCATTCAACTTAAGTTCTAAATTTCCTCAGGAGCTTGCATCATCATAACTTGGGTTTAGTTCAATGGTAAATTGCAGACTGGAGATGAGTATTGGACTTTGGTTGATGTGTATGAGTCTTATTGTTAGCCTTGGAAATGTAGTGTGCTAGTGTGTACAGACAGATATGATTCTCAATTTTTATAATAGCTATCTTTAGTTTAGGATTAGGGCATTAATATTGATTTAATTAAGGAAGAAAACTGTGCAACTTTTTCCTGAATGAGGTCGGTTGGGAAGGGTAGGTATATCCGTGTATGGTAAAGTTCCGTTAGTGTTTACCACTTTGGCTAGAGTTGGGACTAAAACTGCACTTGTTTTGCATAGTTGGAGGATTATTTGTGCTCCATAATAAAGAATATGGACTATCTTAATTCATATCCCAAACTTAAAGGAATATTTTGGGCCTTCCCTCACAAAAATATGCCTGAGAATTACTAGTATAACGTTGTGAAGAGAACTAAAATACCAAAATTTGAAAGCTCTTCTATGCATGTGAAGCTTCTATTCTTATATTACGTGGACTCAGTTATGGGTACAATTCTAATATGGGTTGGACCGTTGGAGTAAGAATCCAAAGGTATACCTACAATTTTAGCAAGTTTATAATGTTTGTCCATAAAATGTAGCTCTAAATCTAACTTCTTGTTCTTGCAGTCTGATATACCTTGGGAAGATCTAGGTTAATTACATGGGCAACTCCGGTGACATCCAATCCCCTCGACGCAACATCAGTAGCAACCTGCCAATCCATAGTAAGAAGTTAATTGCACCGATACACGGAAGTTCAAAAGTGTCAAAAATAATGTCAAGAAGAATCAATTTTTTTGAGAATGATTAATCAAATTTATTTCATTGTAATTTGATACCGAATTGAAAGGGATTTTGCGCGGTTTGCTAGCACCTTTGTTTCGGGTGAAAAATGATCAAAGCATGTCATCCTTACTATTCTTCTCTTCTGGGCTGTAAGAATGGATCCATTGAGATCGATTCAAATAGGACATACAATTTTCAGTTTGTGAGACTATATGAATGCAAGTTGTACTGGGGGTGCAAAAATAATTAATATTCTTTACAATCATATTTATATTGGTAAGAACACAGTCTTAGTTAGGGTCGGCACAACATGGGTCTCCAAAGCCCGGTGTTGTAGGTTCACGAAGAACCAAATTTACATCACAGGAAACAGTCCACTCTTGTATGTGACCCTAGGGCAGTTTTGGACAGACACGTCTTAAGTGTTGGATAAAAATGATTTTACGTAATCTAATTTTTTAAAGGAAGCACAAATTTCTGTTTCCAAATAAAAAACAGCAATCAGAATTTCATTTGTTGAAAGCAATTCACAGTGTAAAAACTCACCATTTCTTTATTGCTGATATTGTAATTCATCAAAAACAGAAGCCTGCTTTCCACTTGCCTTCTTAGAGAAGGTGAAATTATTTTGGTAGTGTTTGGGCAGCAATTACAGAAATGATTTTGAAGAAGTCGACTAAAAATAAAGCACATTAAGATAAAGTTTCTGTTTAAAAAGTTCCTTTCTGTTCCCAAAACAATCTCTGGGAAACAGCTTCGTAGCTGTTTTTAAAGGTCAGAAAACTTTTTTTTTTTTTTTTTGAGTTAATACTTAAAAAGCTCCTTGAACTATAACATTTCCTATCTAAAACCCAATTTTATGCGCGTTATGAGTTATGTCTTTGTAACAGAGTCTACCGTTAATGAACAATTAGTTGTAATTCGCAACTGGGTTTATTTTTTGAGACAGGTAACATTATTTGCAACTGGGTTTATTTTTTTTGTTTTTTTAAATTCTTTTTGGTGTTTATTCTATGGCTATGGATTTCAACTAGTTTGCTATTGGTTAGCAAAAGATGTAGACTTTTGAAATAGAAAAAAAAAAAAAAATTAAAAAATTGAAAATAAGAATATTTAATTTTAATAGGATGAATGCAAAATGCCACATGGATGCTCTTTTTGGCCCACCTCTCACAGACTACAAAGAGAGTGAAGCTACACTCTATGAACACTGGCACTGCAGGAGCGTTTAGATAGGAAATGTAAAGAGTAAAGGGGGTTACAACCTAAGTTACACGGACTCGCCATTTTGGGTGCCGTCCCCGTCCTGGATACGGACGGTTGCGGGTGCCAGAACGGCAAACGTTCCGGATACGGTCAATCACATACGGATACTTTGACCGGAGTCCGTCGACAAATTTGAGGGAAAAATTTGAGATTTTGATTTCTCAAAATTAAAAATAAAACAGATTTAAGATAAGGAAAATGACATACCTTAAATATTATAGTACTTTTATTTCATATATGTTGCTTCATGTTTCAAATAAACCAAGAAGTACTTTTATTTCATATACATGTAAGTTTTTCATAAGAATATCTCTCAAAATTTGCAATATCTTTATAGCTCTATTTTTTATATAATTTTGAATTTTCTTAGCCGAATCCCCGCACCCGTATCCATAACCGGATACGCACCCCCGAATCTTAAATTTAGATTTTGCCGAATCCGACACTCGAATCCGTACCCGTATCGGATACCCGCTCCTGAGTCCGTGTAACTTAGGTTACAACAACACCCTATAGTTTAACTATTAAACTTGCAAAACGTGAATAGTTTTGGGGGGGTTAGGTATTAACTCTTTTTTTCTAACAAAATATTAAAATTTAAAAACAGACCAAACAAATAAACAGATAGTTATCATATATTTTCAGAAATTCCTGGTCCAAAGACCACCCCAAAACATTTCTTCTTCCTACAATTAAAAAGTAAATAAGAACCTTGATCATCTCTTTGCATCAAAAAAGGATGAAGCTTGGACACTTGATATCTATTCTGTTGTGGAAATAATGCTGACAAATTGGAAAAGGAGAAGAAAAAGAGAAAGGACAGAAAGACTACTTGATTTCAATCAAAGGAAAACAAAAAAAGTTTCACACTGCAAGCACTACCAACTGATGTTGCTTGGGGATATTATTACTCCTATTGCCTTACATAACTCAGGATAAGGAAATTCACAAGTAATCTGTATTCAACAAGTGAAAAAGTTATGAAATATTACAGCACTAGATGTTTTAAACATACCAAGATATCGATAGGTCCATGTCTGAAATCACGAAGGGCAGCCTCTCTTTCATTTTGGCTACGACCACCATGAAGTGCGGTTGCAAGCAAACCCTGCTGTGTTAAAGCTTCTGCTACTTCATCACACTTTGTCTACAAGATGATGGTGCATAGCACCATAGTTAGAAGCATGCATTTATAGATTAAAAAACAAAACTTAAGTTCTTCGAGAAGATATATCAAAATTTTAAGACAGTTGTGCAAGAAAAAAACTAAAAGCCCTTACCAGGGAACAAGGGCATAAGGATGTACAAGCTCAAAAAGCCCTAGCCATTCACAAAAGCATATAGAAGGACTGGATAGACATCAGTTCTAAGAGGGAAGAAAATTATTAGATCAAAGGAATCCTTAGTCTTACTGTCCACTCTAGGATCACAAACCTGTGGCACTGAGGTCAGCCGCCTCATCCCCAACAATCAAGTGGCACAACATAGTAGTTGTAATAACTGATCCAAGAAAAAGAATGGTAGTTGTACTAATCCTAAGGAGTTTCTCAAGTGTGTACAATGGGCTTTGCTAATGAGCCTGTCTGTTCCTAACTGAAATAGATGGACTGAGAATGTAGCAAATCAGATTAGTGATAGATAGAGGTAGGGTAAAACTGCAGGTGACATCTTTTGCACTAAAAAATTGGTTTGACCAAGAGCTGACTGGTAAACTACAATTGTCTTCCGTATTCTTCAAGAACATTACATTTTTTAAGGCATCACTACTTTGAACGATACATCAAAAAGGAGATTGACACAATGGACAAGTTGACTTGTGAGAAGTAGAGAACCACTTGTAGATTGCTCTAAACTAGATTTGAGATTAGATTAGATTTATCCTAATCCAGACCAGGAAAAGACCCTAAGGGAATAATGTATGAAATTCGCTTGGTTCAGAAAAAAACTTGCAATATTGAATATGAGCTAGTAACTGACTGATTTTTTTGTTGTTGATGAAACTTGGAGAAGGCTATCTGGTAGGAGAGGGATAAGACCTTTTCATTTCCTCGAAAGCCTTGCCAACAATCACAAAATCATCCGGGTATAGGAAATTGAACCATGCATCCTTATAATCAAAGCAATCACAGGTTTGTGGTCTATATTAAACTGGCAAAGGCCTTGGAGTATGCAAGTGCTCTTCGGAAGTCCGCAGGCTAAATATCTTTTTTATGACGAAATTTGAATATTGAACATTGCCCACTGAACACTGAAGGGTCATATTAACCTTTCATAATGTTTTCAATCTTAATTGAGTCGTGGAAACCTCTGGATAAGCTCATAATATTCTTTGGTTTGCAAGGATCATTGGTTTCAACATAGTTGTTGATGTAATTAATTTTTTTATATTTATTGACATCATCTGATAATTGAGAACGTTCAATAGCAAGAATTGACATAACTGAAATGGTAAATATATTCAAAATTGTTTGTTGAGGTTGATGGTTGAGAGGTTGTATTGGGAGTAACGGGAGGCTTTGCTGAATAGCTAGTTGGGGTTTTCATTTCATAACTGCTTTTGGTTCAGGTTATTGAATGTTGGCTACTAGTAGGGGTTGTGACTGGATATGGAAGTGTTTTTTGAGGTGTTGCAGGTGCTAGTTATGGTGGAAATTGAGCTAATACTGATTACTTTTTTTCTTTTTCAGAGATGTGGCTTTGGCGACGACGGCCTCATTCTTTCCCATAGAAAATCTCTTGGTAAAGAATTTGATTCTCCTCTGTAAATTTTATTTGACAATCAAAACTTGAAAGACTTACCAACAAGCAACTTGTTTGAAATAAGATTATTGAGACTGTTAACATTTCAAATATTTTTTTTGAAATATTTGTTTTGAAATAAGATTTTTTATGACCCTTTTGCTAAAGACTGTCTAAATTTTGATTCTACTGAAGATAGACTTTGAGAAGTAGCAGAATTATTGAACACCATGCCATTCAATAATGACAACAAAGATATGCAAAATTCAGGAGGAATGCCTCAAAAGTCAAACCTACCACCTAAATTTTAAAGGAAAAAAAAAAGTAATCAAAGTGTGGCTATTAAATCATTTCAATTATCAGAAGGTGGGGTCGGATGGTAAAAGTAAAGCAACTATCAATATTTTTAAAAGCGACAATAATTGAACACCGTGTCATCCAGTAATGACAACGGAGATACGCAAAATTCAGGAGGAATGGCTCAATATTTTAAAGGACAAAAACAGTATTCAAGTGTGGCTATTAAAGTCAGAACATTTCAATTTGAGAAGGTGAACCGGCAAGGTCACAAGTAAAGCAACCATCAATACTTTCAAAAGCAACAATAATTCAAGCAACTACCAATATTTCAAGGAATGACCGGATCATCAATAAAGAAGACTAAGCTAATCAGAAATAATGCATACAAGAAGGCACTTGCATCAAAAGCTTCTAGGAGGACAACATGTCAATCAAACGGTCAATCTAACTACAAATAGTCAAAGATCCCCATGGACAAATTCAAGAATGGACAAAAGTGACCGATAGTGATAGTCCAAATTGAGGCCTATAAAATGGCTCTCATATGTAAGAAAGAGCAGATCTCACTTAGCGATTCTAGCTCTCTTTGAATTTTCTCTGTAAAAATTTCATGTGTTCAAGCATTCTCTCTCTTCTTTTTTTTAATCAGGTAAAGGTATTTTCATTTATAAACATGGCCACAAAACAAACCATATACAAGGGGTATACCAAAAGGTAAAGAACCTACAAAATATCATTCTCTACAAAATCCACCCATTCTTCTATACAACTAGGAATTTTATGGGTGCACCAAAAGAAAATAAGAGACCGGAGGCTACTTGATAGCTCCATGGGCAAGGATGGCGCTATAGAAGCCCTAAGAAGATCGTCGTCAAGGTCACAAGCTAAGGAGATGCAAGCCAAGGTTGCTAGGCTTCAATTGGAAATCAAAAAGATGCTGATCGTGGAAGAAAAGCCCAAGAACGAGTCCAAGAATTATGCAGAAGAATGGGCTAAATACTACACATATTTCATGATCCAAGTCCAAGCTCAAGAGGAGGAAGATTGGGCCCCACATGGAGCCCAAAAGAGCTTAAATTCAAGCTCACATGGGGCTGAAGTTTCTGCCCAGGAAAGGAATTAAATCCAACCCAAATTGGGTTGGAGAAAGTCACACGTACAAAGTGACTTTTTGGGCAACCTTCTCCTTATTCTATTAGGGAAGAAGTTTGCCAATTATTTTACATGCTTTCCTAGTTTAATCCTAATTAGGTTTTAGTATTTAATTATTTCCATAAAAGTAGATTCTAATCCTATTCTATTTGGGATAAGTTTCCCTATATATAGGGGTGGATTTTGTTATTTTCATTGGACAAAATATTATTATTATTGAGAGTTTCTCTACTTTAAACCTTTGTGTGTGGCTACTTTGGATTTATCTTGCAACCTTATAAGAACGATTCTTTTTAAGAGGTAAGATTAATTCCTGCTTGATATCTTTGGTTCTTATTCGTAAATTAAAGAAGGTAATTAGTCTTATACTAATTATTGTCTCTAATTTCTTCGAAATAGGGGTCTAGATCACCTTTTGATATAAGTTCTTGAATTGACTCTATTAGTATCTTAATTAGTCTTAATCCGCTAATTTTGAATACTAAGACCAATTAGGGTTCTTATCACTTAATCTTGAAATTTGGGGATTTTATTCTTGAATTTCGCCTATCTTTATATTCTTGTCTTTAATCTTCATATTTTTGCTTCCCGCATTATAATCTTGTTTTGTTCAAGTAACCCGATTCTTATCAAGTGGTATCAGAGCGGTGCTATCAAGGTTCCGTTCTTGATAATCTTGGGAGTTTTGTAAAAAAAATAAAAAAAAATAAAAAAAAAAACGAAAATTCTCTTTTTCTTTTAGTAGCTTAAAAAAAGTAAAGCTATATAGCAAAAAAAAAAAAAAAAAAAAAAAAAAAAATCTTGCAAATTAAGAAACTCCAAAGTTATTGTGTTTTTTTTTCCAACATCAAGAAGGAAAAACCAAGAGAGGGGAAATTTGGGAATTTTTTTTTCATACAAATTAGTCTTTTTCTTGTCTCGCCAAACCCAATCAAATCCGGGAGTTGGTAATTTTTTTTTCTTTCTTCTACATCTTACTTTTACGGATTGTACTAGTAGGGTTTATATATAAATCCTAAAGGAACCGACCAAAGGTAGTAATTTGAGTGGAAAAGGGCAAGAGAGGGTGAGATCAATTGAGGGAAAAGGTCGAATTGAGAGATATTTATTCCTTAATATTTTTTCGAGATGTCTCGAAACGGAGGAAAGGAGAGTGAAAAGCGGGCACTCGAAACAACAACTTAGTCGAGATGCTCGGAATGATTACCGCCCGACTTGAAGCGTTAGAGAGCGACCCAAAATCCACCTAATCCGATGAACATAGCCGACGATGCGGAGAATCCAACAACATCCGGGTTCCTCGGGTTAGGAGACAAGGCATTCGACCTCCTCGATTCCGACAAGGTGAGGATCGGTTTGGAGACAATGAGGACGAATTTGAGGAACCAAAGGAGGAACGAAAAGAAGGCACCACGAGCTGTACGAGGATGACAATCTTAGTAGCATTAAGATGAAGATCCCTACTTTAACGTGGGAACAAGAGATCCGGACTTGTACCTTGATTGGGAGAGAGAAGGTGGATGCCATCTTGTGTCATAACTACTCTGAAGGTAAGAAGGTTAAACTTGTTGTGGTTGAATTTTCTGACTATGCTGCTAGTTGGTGGAAGAAATATAGCAGAGACAGACTAGACAATGGAGCACCGCCCGTTGCGACATGGGACGAGATGAGGAGGGTTATGCGAAAGCGTTTTGTGCCATCACACTTTCAAAGAGATGCAACAACGCCTTCAAACTCTTAGGCAAGGTTCTAAGTCCGTGGATGATTATTTTAAGGCTATGGATATGGCTATGATCCAAGCAAATTGTAATGAAGAAGGAAGCCACTATGGCTAGGTTTCTTAATGGGTTAAATGGAGAAATAGTGATAAAGTAGAATTGCAACAATATGTAAACTTAGATGAGTTGGTAGAGTTGGTGAAAAGTAGAAAAAGCAGTTAAAAGGAAGCACAAGCTAGCTCATGGAAAAACCGATCTACTACGGCTCCCGGAGGCCATGGCCAACACGTGAGGAGAAAACTGCCCAAAGCACAAGATGATAAGGGCAAAGGTAAATGGGAGGCCAAAGATGGAGGTAAAACTTTTAACACAAAAACTTCTACACCTTCTAGTGCGATACAATGTCACAAATGTCAAGGGAGGGGACATAAGGCGTTTGAATGTCCAAATAGAAGAACTATCTTAATTAAAGATAACGGGGAATATGAGAGTGAAAAAAGTGAGGAGAAGAAGAAGAAGAGGGGTGTTGAGAGTGAGGACGAGAGAGATGTGGGTCCTCGTCGAGGGAACTTTTTTGGGGGTAGTTAGGCGTCTTATGAACATTAATATGGGAGAGCTTGATGAGGCACGAGAGAGAAAAATATTTTTCATACACGATGTGGGATAAAGGGTAAAATTTGCTGTTATGATTATTGACACGGTAGTTGTGCTAACGTGGTGAGCACATACGTGGTGGAGAAATTGGGAATTCCGTACACGAAACGTAAGACCAATTATAAGCTCCAATGGTTGAATGAATGTGGAGAGCTCGAGGTGAGTAAACAATGCATGATTTCTTTTTCTATTGGGGAGTATTCGATGAAGTTCTCTGTGATGTTGTACTGCAAGTTTGTCATATTTTATTGGGACGACCACAGCAATACGACAGATATGCTTCCCATTGTGGAAGGAGAAATAAGTACTCTTGAACATAAGGGAAAGAAGTATATTCTAGCACCCTTAACTCCTTCCGAAGTGTATGAAGACCAACAACGATTGAAAGAAACAATGGGAAAACATGGGGAAGGATAAAAAAAAAAGAGTAAGATAAGAGAGGAAAAAAATCAAGTGAGGCGTGAGGAGAGAGACGGTAGCGACGAGAGAAAAGAAAAGGTGGGAAAGAGTGATAAAAAAGAAAGAATTGGTGAGAGGAAAGAGGCTAAGGGTGAAAAAATAGTGAGCCTTGCAAAAGCCAAAGAGTGTTTACTTGCAAGAAAAGAGGGTTGCCCATTATCTTGCTTACATATAGGGAAGTTATGATTAACACTAACGATTTAGCTCCTTCTTTGCCTAGTGTTGTTTCAAAACTTTACAGATTTTAACGATGTCTTTCACGAGGATATCCTGAGGGTTACCCCGCTTTGAGAGGAATAGAACATCGAAATGACTTTGTGCTCGGATCTCGAATCGAATAGGCACAGTTTATAGAAGCGAATCCCGATGAAACCGAACTTACAAAGACAAGTAGAGAGTTACTTGAAAAGGGATTTGTGAGAGAAAGTATGAGCAGTGCTTCGTTCCCGTGCTTTTGGTACCAAAAAGATGGTACTTGGAGGATGTGTGTAGATTGTCGCGCCATCAACAAAATAACGGTAAAGTATCGCCATCCTATTCCCCGTCTAGATGATATGTCGACCAATTGCATGGTTCTAAAATATTTTCTAAAATTGATTTAAAAGTGGATACCGCCAAATTCGAATGAATCCGGAGATGAGTGGAAAAGCTTTCAAAACTAAGTATGGCTTGTATGAGTGGTTAGTGATGCCGTTTGGTTTAACTAATGCACCTAGTACTTTACGAGAGACTAATGAACCATATCTTTAAGGATTTTCATATAAATTTGTTGTGGTCTATTTTGATGATATTCGATCTTTTCAACCTCTCTTGAAACATGTGGAACAACGAGGTTAGTCTTTGATGTGCTTAGGAGCAACAATTGTATGCTAATTTGTCCAAGTGCACGTTTTGTGTTGATAAAGTAATCTTTCTTGGTTTTGTTGTTAGCTCAAAGGTGTTGAGGTTGATGTAGATAAAATTAAAGCGGTTAAAGAATGGCCACCTAAGAGCGTGACGGAAGTTAGGAGTTTTCATGGACTTGCTAGTTTTTATAGGAGATTTGTGAGGGACTTTAGTACAATTCTTTGCACCATTAACTTGAAGTCATAAAAAAGGATAAGGTTTTTAATTGGGGAACGAACAAGACCATGCATTTAATATCTTGAAGGATAAGTTGTGTTACTCGCACCTTTGTTGCAATTACCTGATTTTTCTAAATCCTTTGAAATTGAATGTGATGCTAGTGGAAAAGGTATAGGGAAATTTTTAATGCAAGATTCTAAGCCTATTGCATATTTTAGTGAGAAATTGAGTGGAGCTACATTGAATTATTCTACTTATGATCGTGAGTTATACGCATTGGTAAGGGCTTTGGCTACTTGGCAACATTACTTGTGGCCGCGTGAGTTTGTGATAAAGACTGACCATGAGTCATTGAGGTACTTGAAAGGCCAAGCTAAGTTGAGTGGCGACATGCCAAGTGGGTGGAGTTCGTTGAGACGTTTCCTTATGTGATTTCATACAAGCAAGGTAAGGACAATGTGGTGGCTGATGCATTATCCCGCGTGTACGTTCTTGTCTCTACTCTTACTTCTAAACTAATGGGATTTGAGCACATTAAAGGTTTGTATCTTGATGATTCCGAGTTTGGGGTTGCTTATCTTTGCGTGTTTGAAGGGACCACGAGAAGTTCACTTTACGTGATGGGTTCCTTTTCAAGGAAAATAAGTTGTGTGTGCCAATATGTTCATTGCGTGAGGTTTTTGTAAAGAGGCACATTGCGAAGGGGGTATGGGACATTTTGGAGTGCCAAAGACCTTAGATATACTTGCTGAAAATTTTTTTTGGCCTGGCATGTGTAAGGATGTAGAAAAATTTTGTGCACAATGTTTAGAATGTAAACATGATAAATCTAGGGTTTTACCACGGGTTGTACACGCATTTACCCACATTCCGATTTCGCCTTGGATAGATATCTCTATGGATTTTGTCTTAGGTTTGCCGAAAACAAAGTATGGTAAGGATAGTGTCTTTGTTGTGGTGGATAGATTCTCTAAGATGGCTCGTTTCATTCCATGCTTGAAAACTAATGATGCTTCTCATGTGGCTGATTTGTTTGTTAAAGAAATTGTGAAATTACATGGCATACCTAGAACTATTGTTAGTGATAGGGATGTTAAGTTTTGAGCCACTTTTGGCGTGTTCTTTGGGGAAGGCTAGGGATCAAATTGTTGTTTTCTACTTCTTGTCACCCATAACTGATGGGCAAACTGAGGTAGTGAATAGAACTTTAGGTAACATGTTGAGGGCTGTTTTGAAAGGTAAATTAACTTCTTGGGAGGATCACTTGCCTTTGGTGGAATTTGCATATAATAGAACTATTCATTCTTCTACTGGGTCTTCTCCTTTTGAAGTTGTTTATGGTTTTAATCCCCTTACTCCCCTTGATTTAGTGCCATTGCCTACTAATGATGTTGCTAGTCTTGATGGAACAAATAAAGCTGAGATGATGAGAAAAATACATGAGCGAACTAGACTGGCCATTGAAAAGAGGAATGAGCAAGTTGCTTCGAGAAGAAACAAAGGACGAAAACAAGTCATCTTTGAGCACAGGGACTCGGTTGGGTTCACGAGGAAAGAAAGGTTTCCTTCCAAAAGGAAGTCTAAATTGCATGCTAGAGGCGATGGACCCTTTAAAGTTCTTGAGCGAATTGGAGACAATGCTTACAAGTTGGACCTGCCTGGTGAGTATCAAGTAAGTGCTACTTTCAATGTTGCTGACTTGTCCTTGTTTGATGAAGGGTTAAATTCGAGGACGAATTCTTTTCAAGAAGAGGGGATGATAGCTCCATGGCAAGGATGGCGCTATAGAAGCCCTAAGAAGATCGTCGTCAAGGTCACAAGCTAAGGAGATGCAAGCCAAGGTTGCTAGGCTTCATTGGAAATCAAAAAGATGCGATCGTGGAAGAAAAGCCCAAGAACGAGTCCAAGAATTATGCGAAGAATGGGCTAAATACTACACATATTTCATGATCCAAGTCCAAGCTCAAGAGGAGGAAGATTGGGCCCCACATGGAGCCCAAAAGAGCTTAAATTCAAGCTCACACATGGGGCTGAAGTTTCTGCCCAGGAAAGGAATTAAATCCAACCCAAATTGGGTTGGAGAAAGTCACACGTACAAAGTGACTTTTTGGGCAACCTTCTCCTTATTCTATTAGGGAAGAAGTTTGCCAATTATTTTACATGCTTTCCTAGTTTAATCCTAATTAGGTTTTAGTATTTAATTATTTCCATAAAAGTAGATTCTAATCCTATTCTATTTGGGATAAGTTCCCTATATATAGGGGTGGATTTTGTTATTTTCATTGGACAAAATATTATTATTATTGAGAGTTTCTCTACTTTACACCTTTGTGTGTGGCTACTTTGGATTTATCTTGCAACCTTATAAGAACGATTCTTTTTAAGAGGTAAGATTAATTCCTGCTTGATATCTTTGGTTCTTATTCGTAAATTAAAGAAGGTAATTAGTCTTATACTAATTATTGTCTCTAATTTCTTCGAAATAGGGGTCTAGATCACCTTTTGATATAAGTTCTTGAATTGACTCTATTAGTATCTTAATTAGTCTTAATCCGCTAATTTTGAATACTAAGACCAATTAGGGTTCTTATCACTTAATCTTGAAATTTGGGGATTTTATTCTTGAATTTCGCCTATCTTTATATTCTTGTCTTTAATCTTCATATTTTTGCTTCCGCATTATAATCTTGTTTTGTTCAAGTAACCCGATTCTTATCACTACTCCTCAACTAACTAAAATCGCCTCTACCCCGTCGAAAGCTCTCCTATTTCTCTCTCCAAACCACCCACATCATCGCAAGAGGAACCAAATTCCATGCCTTACGTCTTCTCCTCCTCTCCTCCAACAAAACATCAAATCTTTCAAAGTTCAAGCATTCTCTCTCATGTATTAGTTTTCAAAATTTAATAATGCTCTCCATATTCAAAGTAAGTTTCTGAGTCCTTTACTTTTTATTGTTTTTTATTTTCGATTATTAGTATTTTACTGCACAAGATGTTTATGCTATCAAGATTTTAACATCAACATTAGTACATACGATCCAAGATCCCATCCCAATATATATATATATAGTGAGAGAGAGAGAGAGAGTGTTTACTTTTTTATATATATAACATATATAGAGAGCTTACTTATAATTTTTCCATTCTTTTGTCCAAAAAATTATTGTTTGTGTTTATAGTTACATTTTCTTTTACATTATATTTCTATTTTTTATCTTTTCTTCATTAGCTCTTTTCTAAAGCCCACGCTTTGAAAAAAAGAAAAAAAAAGCCCACGCTTTAATTGCACATTGCACTTAAAGCTCCAACAGGCTATGGCATTTTTCTGTGCTTTTTGCTTTTGACTACTCAGCAGTGGTTGATTGATTGACTATAAAAAGACAGTTAAAGACCTAAAATAGGAGAATCTGTATTCCCAATAGACTCCTCCAAGCCTCTAGCTACTATTGGAAGTCAATGGGGGGCAGATCTAATGAGTCAAGCATAAGTGCAACAACTATGACGTCTCAAACACAATCCATTACATAAATCTTCAAAATCCATTTAACCCATTTGGACGCATTTAATATTGTGAGGCATCATAAACTGACTAGTTTTACGTTGACAATTAACTTTGCACAGCTCTCTTTTATGCGGGTTTGGGATGGGCAATGTGAGCTCATATAGAATGTAGAGCTCACAGAAGCAGTGTTCGAGCATTTAGTCCACATATATATCTGTATATTCCACATTCCTTCACCACTATAAATAGGTGCATTTTTTGTTAAAATGATGTTACGAAGTTTACCTGGGATCTTCTGAGTCACTAAATGTGGCCTACTCTTTTATATTCTTATTGATTTTCAAGTGTTGACCAGATGTTTTGGGCTAATTCACACTTAAATTGAAGACTGACGTTGGAGGTACCATAAAGTTGCAAGAGCTAAAATCAAGGCGGTAGTAACTTAGCCTAAAATTTATATCTCAATCTTGATCAGCAATAAACAACAGAACCTCCACCTCCAATATACAGCTTAAAAGTCACTAATGATAGACTAACCAGAAACTAAGATGAACCCACTCCAAAAAAGAGTGAACTAAGTCCTGCAATGTGCAATCACGTACTACTTAAAAATAACGGAAAAGGGCCAAAAATACCCTCGAACTATTGAAAATGGTGCAAAAATATCTCAATCTTGATCATCACTAACAGCATTAAACAATTTTTCTATTGGTTGGATTATAAAATTAATTAAACTAATTGACCAGGTAACCCAAGTGCCCCACCCCCTGACCCCCTCCCCCCACCCCCCCGGTGAATTTTTTTTTTTTTTTTTTAAAAGTTGACTTTTTTTTTGCACCCCACCCCGCACCTCCCCCCTCCCCGACGCAAAAAAAATATATTTTTGAAAAAAAAAGTTTTGACGTTTTTTTGGGTTTTTTTAGCAGCGTAGGGTGCGGGGTTTGGGGGGGTGGGAAAAAAGTCAACTTGTGCCTTTTAGATTTTGTATTGTAGTCTACACTTGTGCACTAATGAGAAGCGTATTTTTTTGCACCCCCACCCACCTACACCTTCCCCTGACTAACCAGAAAAAATCTAAAAAAGGCACAAGTTGACTTTTTTTCCCACCCGAACCCACTCCAAAAAAAAAAACCCAAAAAAAACGACAAAACTTTTTTTTTCAAAAATATTAATTTTTTTTGTGAACTAAGTCCTGCAATGTGAAAAATGCAATCACGTACTACTTAAAAATAATTATACAGTCTGATAGTGTAAACAGAAAGACATTCTCTCAAGTTATGTAACTTGGAGAGGGACGAGAATGTGTCATTTTTCTGTTGAAAAACTGGGTGCTAATGATCTATGGCACACTTGGAAACTTGCCCACGCTCTAGGACAAATCCAACAATGTGAATGATAGCAGGACTTTGCATCCTAGCTTTTATGAGAACTCAAAGTCCACTATGCCATTTTTGTCATTGCAATCGCAAGTCTCCGACAAGATTAAATGAAGACAGCTGAGGTTCCATCAATCAATCTCGTTGGCAATAAATTATTATGCTGTTGGCTATCCAAAGGGTTTATCGCATTTAGAAGTTGGATTTTCAAGCCTATGTAGCTTAGCTTAGCCAATAGCAATTAACTTTTCCATAAGCAACAAACCATTATTCTTTCACATGGGTCGTTGATGTTATGCTAGAGGTCAACATGGTCACATTGCAGGTAGAAGGTCAGTTTGGCTATTAACATTTGTGTGATCGCTACTGTTCCCTTGAAGCTAAAACAAAACATGGCGGAAAACAAAGTATAAAGATTGGACGAGAAACCTTAAAGAAGGTAATCACACTTCAAAAAGTAGCAGGTGATTTAAACTATTACACTTCACTTTTTCCTTTAATGATCTTCTATACTCTTCAGCAGGTAATTCTTGGGAAAGGCAACATTAGCATAGATAGGGCAACAGAAAAATCAGAAAGGAAAGTCAGAGTTCAAGAAATTATACCTTCCGTTCCACAAATACAATGGTCAAAGGGAAGGGATGACCAGATCTTTCAGCTTGAGCAGCCTCCTCAACCAGCAAATCCAAAAGTCGGTCAATCTACAAGATTTATCATCACAACAACGTCAAGCTTTAATCACGACGAAAGAACCATAGATCTGGTGACATCATCTTTTTTTTTTTTTAGGTGACGATTAATATCTAATCTTGAAAACTTCTTTTTCCACCTATCTAAGATTGACTTCAAGTACAAGATAGTTTATGACATAACTCCGTATTCGCCGTGACCATATATTGGAAAAGAAATCTAAGAAAAGTACAACCGCGAGACAAAAATTTGGTATATATTTGGTCTTTCATAACTGCACGACAAAAATGTTACATTTCCAAAAGACCATATAATTTACAAAACTCTCCAGCAAAGGACATATCAAAATGTGAATCGCTTATAGTTGCATTTTGAAGACTCAATCACTGAAGGAGTTGCTGGTAAATTGATAGCGTGAACAGAACAAAGGAGAGAATGGAGAATTGTCCTCACATTACTATGTGCAGAACCTAGTGAATGGAAGAGCCCTTGATAGAGGAGAATACTCTACAAAGTTACAGAACTGTTATGCCTCTTATTTATAAACAAAAAATTATAACGGTGGTATCCAGGCCAGCTTGCGTGCAGCTCGACTATTCCACCGGGTACTGCTACCTCCCACCAGCACAGGTACCAGATAACTTTGCCCACCAACATTTAGGCAGATGAGAAAAATCATCTAGCATTTTTTATCTCTGCTGGGACTTGAACCCAGGTCCTCCAAGGTTTTTGCTCACCATTGGCCGCTAGGCCACACTTTAGGTTGCAGATGCCTCATATTTATCATTGAAGCCCCTATAAATCCATTTTTATATTGATGATTGTTAGATTTCTTAGAAAGAAAGATTTGTGTATGGATTCATCTACATTTATATTCCCCCTTTTGTGCAATATGATACTTATACATATTTCAATCAAGACTTTGAATAGCATCCTAATAAATTGGATTGATTGATTCACCATAGTTGTTTTTGTAAACAATGACAATAAATAGGGTTAGAACCACTATAATTGATAAAACATGGGGAAAAGACAGTGAACTCTCCGACAAGATACATGCAGTTCTTCTTAATTAAAGTTGCTTCACAAATTATATGATTATATGCAACGATTCAAACTCAAGAGAGCTAACACTTTTTATCACCTTCAGGTCTGAAGAATATTACTCCTTACGTCCCAATTTATGTGGCACCATTTGATTTGGCACAAAGTTTAAGAAAGAAAGGAAGACTTTTGAAATTTGTGGTCTAAAATGATACTTATATATTTGTGTGGCTATAAATCATTTCATTAAGGGTAAAGGGAGAATTTTAAAGTAAAATTGTTTCTATTATGGAAAGGTGACATTCTGTTTGGGATAGACTACAAAGGAAAGTGTGCCACATAAATTGGAACAGGGCACACTTATGCTGATCAGAATCTCATCACTTCACAGAGTAAGAGTTAGCTCCTTAGTCCTTATGCATTAGAGAATTCTTGACTGAGACAGCCTTGTCAAGCCTAACAACCCGATATGACCCACCCAAAAGCACACACATATATATCTTGCATCAACATTAATGTGGATGTACCACTATAATAATGACATGTATTTTAGTATTGATTATTTTTGGTAATGTGGATTTTAGTATTGATTATTATGCTCCATCGCCATAAATGTCCGAGAGACACACCCTACGGGCAAACTATGAAGAATGCAACATCGTTAGATGCATAACTCAAAACATACAAGTAACAAACAAGGAAGATAAATAAAGTTGGAAAAAAAAAACAAAGGCTTGCAACAAAAATGGAACCATTGAACCCATTAAAAGTAATGCAAGTCAATCTGTGGTCTTTGCTGTTTAAATTCAGCAATAAACATACCTTATCGTTTTCGGGTACCTTCTCTAAATTCTGGGAAACATTTGCAGTCGGGCTGCTTACTTTTCCAACTTTTATTCGAACAGGATTAGTCAAGTAATCCTGTAACAATCATAAGAGATAAGTAACACCTCTTTTACAAAACAAAAACATAGACCACATCATATGTTTGTCAAACCTGGAAACTTTTAAGTGATAATGAATTGCCTATACATGGAGAATGACGTTGTTGAAGTAAAACAACAAAATACGGAAGCAAGTGCTTTATGAACAAGATCTCAAACAGAATTCAAGATTTCAGGCCATACAAGTTTCCTTAAAGTGAATTCGTTATGGTTTAATAGGTTTACCCTTTCTAACAAGAAGTATTGCCAATCAAAAATAGAGAAATTTCTAGCTTGACATAATTTTCATTTTTTTCCCGACATTGAATTTGCATGGTTTATCATTGATAGATTCTACGAAGAATCTGATCATGCTTAGAATCAGCCTTACAATCTAAGGATCCTACTATCCACAAAATAAGCCCACTAGGGTACCATTTTAAATACCTGGGCTAATATGAAGAAGAAGTAAATAGAGACAGAACCTGTGCCAGTGCTTCAATTTCTGCTGGCATGGTGGCACTGAAGAGCAGTGTTTGATGCTTTTCTGGAAGATTTCGCATCACCTACGATAGAGTAACATTTGGAAGTTGTCATTTATGGTGTTCGATAACATATTTAGTCATGCAGAACAAGGAAAAACAGCAAACGAATCATTCCAGCTTGATGCCAAATTGGTATCTATAACATATTACAATAGTTAATGAACAAAAGGCAGAGATAATAATTCAGGAGCAAATGACATAAGAGGTTTTCTGATTTTACAAAAAAAGACTAGCAGAACAAAATAATCTAAAAGGCACTACCAAGCAATGTTCTATAGTTTACGGTAGCAAAACAGCTACTAAAATGACCGGCAAATGCATGTAAGATACCAGAAACAACAGCATACTCCTCACGAACATAAGGGAGACACAAACAAATGAGTTACAGAAGACCAGACAAACAGGTAAAATGGAAAATAATGTTCCCTCGAAAAGATAAAATAAACAAAATTGAAAAAGAAATACCTCTCTTATCTGAGGTTCAAACCCCATGTCAAGCATTCTATCAGCCTCATCCAAAACAACAAAACCGATCCTACAGAGGGAAGTATTTCCTTGCTGTAAATGATCTATAAGTCTTCCAGGAGTAGCAACCACTATATGTACTCCAGCTCGAAGCTCAGATCTCTGTCTTAGCATCCAATAAAAAACCACAGTTACAAAATATGACAAGGCTAGACTTGCATCTTCGGGTAACATAAAAGATGAAAATGATTGCTCCAAGGCACAACCCAGCAACAAGTCCAAGAATAAAAGAAGAGACGCCGGTTTACTTATCCTCCTGTAGTACGTATAAACCACACAGATAACTAGAGCACCCTAATAATGATAATAAAAATGAAGTTACCTGCTCACTAATGTTTGTCCCACCTACAACAATTGCGGTCTTAAAGGAATCCAGAGACATGCTGAAAGCCGTAACCTGAAAAGATAATGTTTAGCAGTTCAACTATAAACATAATATTTAAAGGCAAAATACAATAAATTGAGATTTTTCTTGTCTACAGCATGGACACATTGGATATGCCTCGCCACTATATTGGTAATAACAAATACGGGTACATACACATGCAAAATTATTGGTTATGAGGAAAATTTTCAAAGTTAGACGAGGAGGCTTTGCACAGTAATAAAACAAAATCAGCAAGGCAATGAGTAATCGGGACCTAGTGATATTGAAGTCCACTCCTTGTGAATCACAGAGACCAAGTTAATTTATAAACACCAACACGACAAAAGAAGGTCAAGGGGATACAACATGCTTCCGTAGCAAAAGACAGTAACTTGTGTAATTGACTAACCAGACTGTTTTTGAAAGATGAGCATTATTCGAGTTTGAAGAAGCGAAGCAAGCCTAACAGAGCAGTGTATTGTGTTTTTTAGGTCCCTTTTATATGGTTATTAGACCGTTAGCACCACATCGGAGAAAGTTCTTTATGTTTGAATGAAACCGAAAGAAAGAAAGAAAAAGAAAACAGTGTATTTTGTATAAATGAATTACACAATAAAAAGAAAGATAAGGCAATTCCAAGGGTCTGATGGAGTTTAGAATTTGAGATGTGGGAAACCACATTGAAAACAGGGCCAATGAAACATATATATGCAGAATATGAAGAAAATGCAACATATTTTAAAGTGCCCGCAACCTACCTCTTTCTCTATTTGTTGTGCAAGCTCTCTCGTAGGTGCCAACACTAATGCCAAAGGTCCATCACCACGTTGAAGAGGTTGTTGAGCCAGGCAGTGCTGTATCGAAAGAAAATAACATGTATAAAACTTATTAAACATCAAACACTCATATAAGCAAGATGAGGTACATCCTTGACAGACTAACAGCATGACATGATAATAACACAAATGGAATAACAACCTGTATCATAGGTATGCTGAATGCAGCGGTCTTGCCGCTACCGGTTTCTGCACAACCCAAGAGATCCCTGCCGCTAAGAGCAACAGGCATGGCTTGAGCCTGAATAGAGGTTGGTGCAGTGTAGCCATGCTTTTCAATATCCTTCACGATGCTTGCATGCAAGCACTGCAGAGAGAACAACCAACCAGGTTTTCCAAATAATATACATATTGAAAACCCAATAAGGTGATTTGTCAATGATTAATTCAACATTCAACTAACCATATCAGGAAATGATTCAATAGGTGAAGGTGGAGGACATGAGCCTGGAGCCACATTGACATCAACGTTAAGCCTCAGTCGAATCTCTTCTATCTGCAGATAGAAATGCACATCAAAGACGTAAATCAGGATCAGAGCATTTACTTTTTGCACACTGCACTTGCTCAAATTACAGTTAGCAAATATTGACACACTTGGAATCTAAATAACTAGTTGTATTTTACAACTGAAATGTCCAAAGTTGATCAGAAAATCAGTGTAGCATGTAAAAGTGGATAATAATTATAATGTTGGGGTGAAGGCCTAAAGATACAAGTAACTTCACACACCAGGGAATAGCCCTTGCTCTGGGAATAAATCTGAGACTAAGAGCACAAACATTTGATGCAGCTTTTCAATCAACTAGTATGAAGAATCCAATTGAACTGCAAATTAGCACAGTATATGCAAACTTACTATTTCTTATTTTGCAGGATTTAAGGCAGCACAAAAAAAATAAAAAAAATTAAGCAAGAGTAGAAGAAGTTTAAGATGGAAAAGACAGAGTAAAACCGTAAGAAGATATTACAAGTGGGCATTTAAGGGTAAAAATGTAAATAAGGGGAGTGGAAATGCCTGCTCGGATTTAAGACGAAGAACACGTTCGGAAGGCTTCCAGTGGGGGAAGACAGGGTCAGGGATGGCAACACTCTTGGGCAATGAGTAATTGACGGAGGAGCTCCGTCGAGCTGAATTCGCCTTTTCCAATTGTTTGGAAGACAAGTGATCGCCGCCGTTACTGGTTACAGTGGTGTTTCTCAGGTGAGGAGGTACATAAGACATTCTCCCTCGCCGTGCTAGGGTATTACTACTCTTCTATTATTTACGCGGGATAAGATGAGACTGCAGACTACTATCGCAGATGTTTTCTGGTAAGACAGCAAATGACTTAAAGAGTACTCACCTGCCTGCGCTTCCAAACGCCCATTTTATTCATGAAATCTACGCTGTGTTACTTGGAAAAAACGATTTGGGCCTCCATATGGGGCCTTCTCCAATGGGCAATTGGCACGAATACTCTGCTAACGCGCTGGTCTTTAAATTTTGCCAACGTAAATCGTGGTCTTTATAATTTACCCTTCAGCTGAATCCACCCATAACTAAAAAGACAATTTTACCCCCGACCCCGAAACATATAAAAGCCTTCACCTAACCCTCTATTTGGATGGTTGTTTCTCGTGTAGCTCATTAACGTGACGCATTGGTATGGTATGGATGTATTGCATCTTTTGTTAATGGTTTAATAACATTTGTATTCTCGTAGGTATTGGGTGAGGGAAAGGTGGAGGGTGGGTGGTTCGGGTAGGGTGGGGTGACGGTATGGGGGTAGGGGTGGGTGGTGGTGAGGGTAGTGGGTGGGGGTGGTGGAGGGTGGGTGGTTGTGGGATGAGGGTGGGGGGTATTGGGTGGTACAGTTGTTGTAGGGTGGAGTTGGGCGGTAGTGAGGGGTAATGGGTAGTGGTTAGGGTGGTGTGGGTGGGCCGAGTAGGAGTGGGTGGGGTGGGGGTGATGGTATGGTGATGGTAGGGTGGGGTTAGGGTGGATAAGTGATAAAATGAGGGTAGTACGTAACCATGGAAAAACCACCAAATGTACAAAATTGGGACTTTTCATTTATATAACCAATATTTAATCGGGTTTACAATACCATACCACATAATTTTAAGAATAATGAAAACAAACATAGTTTCATAGAAACCATACATTAATGAACCACGGGAAACCACCATCCAAACAGGGGGTAAAAGAAATCTCCAAACGAAAACACAAAAACACCTTTTCACTGGCAATTTGCTCCAACTAAACCAAATCTCAATTCTCCAAAGTTTCACCAATCCGTTGTATCAGTTGGTAAATTTATGAATAAGTTTTAATTGAACGCAATTCAATTGAATGTAATTCAATTGAACGTAATTCTAATTAATTTAGCTGTTTGATTAAGTTTATATTTATTATTATTTGAAAATATCAACAAATAACGTTCGTTTAGTTTATTATGACTTAAATGTTCAAAAACAGGTGATATAACGATCAAATAGAGTTGAATATTAGGCAGAGTTTTGAACATAGAATTCATGAAATTTGTTGCTTTATTTTGATTTTGATTTTGATTAGTTTATACGTTACTTTTGATTAATATATAATGCTTATTGAATTACTATACTGAAATTGTAGTAACTTCCGTTAACATAAAAGATCAAACATTAACTCGGCCTGATCGTAGAGGAACATAAAATTCATGAAACATATTGCTTTCTTATATATATATACACATTCAATTACTATACTGAAATTATAGTAACTTCAGTTAATAGAAAAAGATCAAACATAGAATTTATGAAATCTATAACTTCATAGTGATTTTTTTGAATATCGGGTAGAGTTTTGAGAAAAAATCAAGCAAAGTTTTAAACAAAGAATTCTTGAAATCTATAGTTTGATTGTGATTTTTTTTTTTAATATCAGGTAGAGTTTTGAAAAAAATCAAGCAGAGTTTTAAACATAGAATTCATGAAATCTATAGCTTCATTGTGATTTTGCATAGTTTATAACTTACTTTTGATTTGTATACACTGCTTATTGAATTACTATACTCAAACAATAGGAACTTGAGTTAACAGAAAAAGGTCAAACATTAACTCGGTTTTGAATATCGTGACGGTTTGAAAATAATCAAGCAGAGTTTTAAACATAGAATTCATGGAATCTATAGCTTCATTGAGATTTTGCATAGTTTATAACTTACTTTTGATTAGTATACTATGCTTATTGAGTTATTATACTCAAATTATAGTAACTTCAGTTAACAGAAAAAGGTCAAACATTAACTCTACCCATCAGGAAAAAAATCAAGAGAGTTTTAAACATAGAATTCATGAAATCTATTGTTCATTGTGATTTTTGCATAGTTTTGTCACGACCCAACCCCGGCGTGGACACCCATACGTACCTACCTAACAGATCCTAAGTATCAAATTGCTAATTCCGTTTAAACATACATAAATCCACACGGTATAAGGGGTACGCTCGAACATACATACATATATACATACTAAAACACGTACGGGTTAAGGGTTATATTAGACAAAGTCACAACCTCGCACAACTTACCGAACAAAGGATAACCCATATCCCACAAACATGTCCGCGCGCGCGACCTAACATACGGGAATCAAAAGACGGGACGGGGCCCCGCCGTGCCCGGATGATCATATATACGTGGAGGATATATACCAAAAGTATCGGGGATGGTTGTGGGATCGAGTATGTAAAAGTAACACACATAATTATGATAGCGATAATCAAATATGTAAAATCGTAACGGACGGTACGGAATCGAAATCGGGTGGTAGCGGTGGGGGTGAAACATATGTTGGAGCTTACGGACGGACTCTCGTACGTTCGAGTTGGGACGCGGTAATCAAAGTCCAAGTCGGATATCCGTAAATGTGACGGGTAGTCGTAATCCAAATCGGTACGAACCGAACGAACGTAATCATGTACGTCATAATCACATAACGTGGGTCGATTTTTCACATACGGCCAGATCCCGGTTTAATAAGGGACGCGTAGGGGGTACGAGACGCGGTGGACGGAGGGGTAATCGTATCAAATGCCGTCACGGCCGCCATCCCCATAATATCACATAATCGGTGTCGGGTCGCCTACGCATACGGGTCCGGCCCGCACAACCCGAGGGACGCGGTGAACAATGCGGTGAGGTGCACGAATCACGTAACCCGGCCCGGCGCACGAAGGAAGCATGAGACATCCACGGTCCACGAGAAACCATATACATACGTGAGGTAATCAAACCGAAGTAGTTCGGATAAGTCGTCATATCGTAACGAGTATCCCGAGGTCGAGAGGTCGAATAATATTCGTATTCGGGGTTAGGGTGGGGTTATACGAAAAACGGATAGTTTGGACCTTACCGGGAGTTTCGGTATTGTGGGGTAAAGTACGTAAATTATAGATAATGAACCTTAGGGAGTCGTCCATAATCATTTTAGAGTGTTTCGACTCCATTTATGGAAGTTGCATACTTATAGGTCGATCTAGAGGAAATTGGTTCAATCTTATTGAATGGTTTGGCGCTATTTTCAATCTTGGATTCCGAGAAGCAGAAGTACATTCGGGCTCGCTTTGGCGTTAGACTCGAACATGCCAAAGAATAAAGAAAGGCTTTACATAATTGCGGCTTACGCTCCTTAAATCTCGAAAAAATGCAAACGGTCATTCTTACCAATTACTATTCATGCAAACTAATATTCCAACTTGGGGTTATTCTTGGCTACCGAAATTTCGGCAACACTTCCCCTATAAATTATAGATTCAACTCGGCTCAAAATAATCAACAACCCAACAACAACACCAATAACAACAACAACCAAACTAAAGATTATTGCTAACATAGTTAATCTTCTTCTTCATAAAGCAACAATTTCCAACTAACTTCACATTTCCAAACTAATATCAACGTTTTCATACTCATTTACTCATGCAAGAACATTCAAATTCATCAACCTTAATCATATTTTATACCTTAAACACTTTGTTTCCATTGTTTCATGAATTCATACTAAAGCGACATAAACTTCCACATTCCATTTTCACGCAAACTCGCATCATTTTTCTTAATACAAGATCATAACTACATCTAACACATTAAACAACACAATTCGTCACCATTTCAATTCACCATGGCTCACGGCCAACATCAACATTTCCGTATTCTATCAACTTCATCCATCCTTCATTTCCAATATTAATTCCATCATAACCACAACCATAATATAACATAAAATTCAACACATATCACTTATATAATCACACACACACACGGGGCACACACATACACGGCCTAAAGATAATTCCAAAATCTTCATCCAATTCCAAACATAATAACATATAAACTCATTTCATAAACACTTACCTTTTTCCAATTCTTCCACTTGCCAAATCAAGCACTCCCCTTTATTTGAAACTTATGCCAACTTGTAGAGGATCTCAAGCTTGCTACTAATTCAAGAAGAGTCAAATTTTTGCATCAAGAATCAAGCTCCAAATTTTTTTCTTTTCTTTTCTCTCTTTTCTTTTCTCTCTGAAACCTCTCTTCTTTTCTTCTTGATTGCTCTTTGTTTTTCTTGAACTTTCTTGAATTTATCCTCTCTTACTTACATATTTATCACATGCAAATTTAATTAATTTGCATGGACTTAAACCTATAGTGGCGGTTGGGCCTAAATATTGGGCCTCATTTTCTTAATTTTTTTCTTGGCCCAATTCTTCATAATTCATGTCTTAAAATTTCCGAAACAAATTTCCAAAGTTCCAATTTGCCATAGGCCCTCTCGGTGTTTTCGCATTCAAGAAAAAAGGTAAATTTATGAATAAATCACAATTATTTCAAATTTTTCAATTATGCGAAAAGGCGGATATAACATCCTCCCCCCTTTAGAACATTCGTCCTCGAATGTTAATTCAATTAAATCAAAATCGATAATTTTTACTAATTTGTAATTATTTCCCAACTTCAATTTATCTCTCTTTGCCTATTAGAGTTATTCGTACCGTATATTTATTATTATTTGAAAATATCAATCAAATCTCAAAATCGAGCGTTTAGTTTATTATGACTTAAATGTTATCGTACAAAAACGTAGACATATATAACGATCAAATAGAGTTAATTACATAATATCCCGCCGACCGCCCAACGCATAGGCGAGTTTTGAACATAGAATTCATGAAATTTGTTGCTTTATTTTGATTTTGATTTTGATTAGTTTACTACGTTACTTTTGATTAATATATAATGCTTATTGAATTACTATCTTTAAAAAGTGAAATTGTAGTAACATCCGTTAACATAAGCCCGAACCAAATCCAACGATCATAACTCCCGGAACCCGAAAAACTGCGGTGGAGCACGCGTCGAATCACGCCATCAAACATCGTCGTCCACACGTCCTATCCTCCGCTCACGGCCGGAACGGGCACCGGATCGGTGGCGGAGTACGATCTCGGGCATAGCTCGGGTACGGGCCCTAGTAACCCTCGGGCCCGACTAGTCTCTCCGGTCTCTCGCACGCTTTGCTTTCGGGCGCGGCCGCCGCCTTCTTCGAGCATCGCCGAAAAATATAACGGTTCGTCGGCGGAAGACATAAAATTCATGAAACATAGATTGCTCTTTTATAGATGTGGGGCCCAACACACCAATGGTGTGATTACGACCCAACCCCCGTTATACATTACTTTTTGATCTATATACACGGATATAAGGGCACGCTCGAACATACATACACATATATACATACTAAAGCACGTACGCTTTATTCAAAGTCACAACCTCGCACAACTTACCGAGCCGGACTATCAAAGACGGGACGGCCCCGCCGTACCCGGATGATCATATATACGAAATTATAGTAACTTACCGAGTATGTAAAGGTATCATAACACACATAATTATGATAGCGATAATCAAATATGTAAAATCGAACGGACGAAATCCAAACATAGAATTTATGAAATCTATAACTTCATAGTGATTTTTTCATGAATATCGGGTACGAGTTTTGAGAAATCCAAATCAAGTAAAGTTTTAAACAAAGAATTCTTGAAATCTATAGTTTGATTGTGATTTTTTCAACGCCATCCCGGCCGCCATCCCCATAATATCACATATCGGTCAGAACGGATAATGCAGGTGAGGTGCACGAATCATACGGCGCGATACATTGACATCCACGAACGTTTTGAAAAATCGGATCGGATCGGATCGTATCGGAGTTTTAGGTCGAACATAGAATTCATGAAATCTATCGATTTGGACCTTCAGTTTCGTGATTTTGGACCCAATCAGTTAAATTATAGATAATGAACTTATAATCATTTTAGAGTGTTTCGACTCCATTTATGGAAGTTGCATACTTATAGGTCGATCTATTGGTTCAATCTTATTGAATGGTTTGGCGCTATTTTCAATCTTGGATTCCGAGAAGCAATAAGCTCGTTAACTTGCCAAAGAATAAAGGGCAAGGCTTTACATACGGAAAAAGCGGCTTACGCTCCTTAAATCTCGATTCGTTTCGTCCAAAAAACTGCAAAATGGTCATTCTTACCAATTACTATTCATGCAAACTAATATTCCAACTTGGGGTTATTCTTGGCTACCGAAATTTCGGCAACACTTCCCTATAAATATGACATCCCGAGATTCAACTCGGCTCAAAATAATCAACAACAACCCAACAACAACACCAATAACAACAACAACCAAACTAAAACGCTTACTAACATAGTTAATCTTCTTCTTCATAAAGCAACAATTTCCAACTAACTTCACATTTCCAAACTAATATCAACGTTTTCATACTCATTTACTCATGCAAGAACATTCAAATTCATCAACCTTAATCATATTTTATACCTTAAACACTTTGTTTCCATTGTTTCATGAATTCATACTAAAGCGACATAAACTTCCACATTCCATTTTCACGCAAACTCGTATCATTTTTCTTACGCTTGCAATACAAGGATCATAACTACACATCTAACACATTAAACAACACAATTCGTCACCATTTCAATTCACCATGGCTCACGGCCAACATCAACATTTCCGTATTCTATCAACTTCATCCATCCTTCATTTCCAATATTAATTCCATCATAACCACAACCATAATATAACATAAAATTCAACACATATCACTTATATAATCACACACACACACGGCCACACATGCACACACACACACACGGCCACACTCCCTCACACACACACACACACCATAATTCCAAAATCTTCATCCAATTCCAAACATAATAACATATAAACTCATTTCATAATTCAAGAGCATAAAAATCTTACCTTTTTCCAATTCTTCCACTTGCCAAATCAAGCACTCCCTTTATTTGAAACTTATGCCAACTTGTAGTCTCAAGCTTGCTACTAATTCAAGAAGAGTCAAATTTTTGCATCAAGAATCAAGCTCCAAATTTTTTTCTTTTCTTTTCTCTCTTTTCTTTTCTCTCACCCGAAACCTCTCTTCTTTTTTCTTCTTGATTGCTCTTTGTTTTTCTTGAACTTTCTTGAATTTATCCTCTCTTACTTACATATTTATCACATGCAAATTTAATTAATTTGCATGGACTTGGCCTATAGTGGCCGGTTGGGCCTAAATATTGGGCCTCAATTTCTTAATTTTTTTTCTTGGCCCAATTCTTCATAATTCATGTCTTAAAATTTCCGAAACAAATTTCCAAAGTTCCAATTTTGCCCTTAGGCCCTCTCCGGTGTTTTCGCATTCAAGCCTCCATAATGCGATTGCTAAGAAAATTCAAATATGACCTCCTTTCACATAAATCACAATTATTTCAAATTTTTCAATTATGCGAAAAGGCGGGATATAACAGTTTATAATTTACTTTTGATTAGTATACTATGCTTATTGAGTTATTATACTCACAAAGGGGCTTGATTATAGTAACTTCAGTTAACAGAAAACTCTGCCTAAAAACTTTCACAAAGGGGCATCATAATTTCAAAATACTAAACAAAGAATAGATTAAACACTAAACAAAGTGAAAATTCATTAATAATATGCATGTAATATCCATGTCCACAAAAAGGCCACCACAATTATACAAAATAAAAACAAAAACAACATATAAACTAAAAATAAACAACCAGTAAAAACACTAATTTCACCGGTATGGTCACCACCATCACTAGTAAATTCACATGTACCTACATTGCGCCATCATCAATTTGAGCAGTATGCTGAAACAGCTTACGACAAAGCAAAGTTCTCTTCGCAATTCGTTGTTCTCTCTACTGAGAACATCGTAAAGAGATCTCAGAAAATCCACGTCCCTTTTAAGATTCTGAATTTCTTGACTGAGTTGGAGAATCGAATTATTAGGGTTGTTCTCAGGGTTGTTACGAGAAGGATAATGTGCATGTTGATGTCCTTGTCCATTAGCACGTACAATATTTTGAGATATGTTCATTTTGTAAATATATTTAAAATTGTATTCAGATTGTTATGTGATATTTTTCTTTTTCAAAAATTGTGTTGCTTTATATAGATGAAGGAAGCAAAAATAGTTACTCCTACAGTTACTCCATTTTGAAATAAATGGAGTAACTGTTGCACCGATTGGAGTATAAATTGGATGAATATATTCAGTTTTTTGATTTACTTTTTTTTTTCTCATTAAGCAAAAACAGTTACTACATTTTGAATTGCAATTTCTGTTGCATTAATTGGAGTGTTGTTGGATAAATATAGTAAGTTTTTTTGTCTTTTTTTTTTCTTTTTAGTTTTGGAAAATATTTGCCTTATCACCTACCTACAATTACTATATATTTGTTGAAAAAAAAAACATATCAAGCAGAGTTTTGAATTATCAGGCAGACCTTTGAATAAAAAGTCTGCCTTAAGCCAGAGGTTTAGCATAAACTCTACCCAGCAAAGGCAGAATTACACCTAGACAGTCAATTGATTTTTTCTCTAATGAATCTTCTCTTTATGCAGGAATTTAAACAAAATGGCTCCAACCTGCATTTACATAGCCTTCAATGGCAAATGGAATGCCACCTACAAATATGTCGATCATGAGACCAAGCTAATACTTGTCAATGATGGTGTAACCTTCAAAGAATTCACTGAGCAGATTTTTGAGACAAATACTCAGCAGAAAGATGTCATCATATGGTTTGACACTAGTGAGAAAACATCCAAAGGAATGTGGGTAACAAACGACAACGAGCTTAAAACTTGCTTGTATTTTCTCATAAAGAACAGCAACTTCAGGAATTCGCGATTCATAATAGAGTTCAATACAAGTGATGCGGAGCACAAAACATTGCAACCACATTATAACAACATTGTGCAAAGGAAGGAAGGGCAAACCATAAAAGAAATTGACAGACAGCCATGCATTACTTATGAAGAAGACATGTTTGTAAATGAGAGTGATGAGGAACAAATCAGCCGTATTGAACAAAACTTTGCAATGCCACATTATCAGAATGAAATACTAACTCAAAACCCAACACTTTAAACACCACAAAGAGAACCACCCAACATTCCACAACTTTAAAACAATGACCAACACAGTTCCCAGCATCAAACTTCAATGGATATTTTATTGCGTACTCCAAGCCCAAGAGTTAAAGAAACACAAATACAATCATCCAATCAAAGAAAGATAATAAAGGGGACGAGGATACAAACTGAAACAACAATTTTGATACCTAGTGCATCAATGGAACAAGTAAATATTGGTACTGTTTTCAAAGACAAAGATGTTGTCAAGAAGTGCATGAATAACATTGCAATTACACGTCATCAACAATACAAGGTAGAGAAGTCATGCACACAAAGGTATTACATCAAATGTCTGGACTCGAATTGCATTTGGCATTTTTATAGTTCAAGGGTGAAAAATTCACAACTTTTCAAAGTGGTTAAGTATGAAAAGAAACACAGTTGTTCCATTGATTTCATCACTTCTGACATGAGGAATGCAACTTCAAAAGTTATATCTGACTACATAACAGACCTAGTACGCCATACATTGCAAGAGATAACCCCAAAATTTGTGATTGAAGAAATGAGGAGCAGATATGGCCTGCACATTGGTTACCACAAAGCATGGCGTTCCCTCCAACACGCTTACGATGAGATAAGAGGTAGCCCAGAAAATAACTACAAATTGATGCCACAATATGTTCACATGATGAAAGAGAAAAATCCTGGCACATTTGTTAACATCAGATGGGACGATAAAAATAAGTTGATGTATGCTTTTTTTGCTTATGTAGCATCCATTGAAGGTTGGAAATACTACAGACCAATAATGATGGTGGATGCAACATTCTTGAAATCGAAATACCATGGTGTTCTCATGATAGCAGTAGCAAAGGATGGCAACAACAACATATTTGCTCTGGCATTTGGAATTGCAGATTCTGAGAATAATGAATCATACAAGTGGTTCTTCAAACACTTAAAGATAATGTTTGGCATGTGAAAAGACCTATCAATTCTTTCTGATAGGCACCCAGCAATTGCGAATACAATCAAAGAAGTGTATCCAGATTGCCAACATGGAATATGCATCTACCATATGGAGAGAAACTTGAAGAAATATTTCCCATCTGAAGTAATTATAACACTATTCTACAATGCAGCAACTACATACAAACGGACAGATTTTGATAGCTACATGACACAGATACGAGAAATTGACCAAAAAGTTACAGAATACATAGAAGAAGAACCACCGGAAAGATGGGCACGTTCGTTTCACGCCAACAGACGTTACAACATGCCTACAACAAACAATGTAGAGACAATGAATTATGTGGTGAGGAAATAAAGGGAGTTGCCAGTATTGGCATGTATAGATTACATACAAAACAAGCTTCAAAATTGGTTTTACTGGAGAAGATTCGATGCAGCAGGACTGTCCCGTGACCTGACGTGTTGGGCTAAAATTATTCTGCTTGAAAGGATAAGTAGAGGCTTCACAATGAAAGCAAGTATATTTTACCCAAATAACACATTACTTAAGTTAGGCCTTAAGGCAGAATTTTAAATTGCAAAAGTTAGTCAATATTTGCCTTAAGACCTAACTTTACATTCCAAAGTTAGTCAAGTTCTGCCTTAAGGCAGAACTTTATGTTCCAAAGTTAGTCAAGTTCTGTCTTAAGGCCTAACTTTATGTTCCAAAGTTAGTCATGTTCTGCCTTAAGGCCTAACTTGAGTTTTCAGAAACCATAACTTTATAATAGTCATTTATATTACTACTTTGCACAGGTGGAAAATATCACTGCTATCAAAGTTGTCGTGAAAGATGAAGGTTATCAATATAATGTGAATCTGAAGGACATGAGTTATGACTGCTTGGAGTTCCAAACTGACGAGTTACCATGCACGCATGCCATGGCAGTCATAGATAAAAGAAGTTTGAACAAATCTACATATTGTGCAGACTGGTTCAAGAAAGAAGCCTGGCAAGAGACATATAAAGGTGAAATCCTCTCAGTTGGAAATCATGGATTGTTCCACAAAACATCAAGGATATGATAGTAAACCTACCAGATGTAAAAATCAGGCCTAAAAGAAAATAAACGAAAAATACCGTCTAATAGGAGAAACAACAAAGTACACATACAGATGTGGAAGATGCAAGTTCTTCGGACACACAAGGCCATCTTGTAACCACAGTCCAGCTCTCCATCCATATGCAAAAGATACATGAAAAGAAAATTATGATGATCTCATGGAAGAGTTTAACCAAAAAAGGTCAAACATTAACTCTACCTGATCAGGCAGAGTTTTGACACATAGAATTCATGAAATTTATTTCTTCATTGTGATTTTGCATATGTTTATAGCTCACTTTTGATTAGTATACTATGCTTATTAAGTTACTATACTCAAATTATATTAACTTTAGTTAAGAGAAAAAAGGTCAAATATTAACTCTGCCTGATCACGCAGAGTTTTGAAAAACATCTTTTCTTCCTTTTTATAATCTTTATCTTCTTAATGCTCTAGTACTTGGGTTCCATAAAAAATTTAACCAACTTTACCTATACATTTTAATAATTTGTACCTCGTGCGGCAGGTATAACAGGTTTTGCCGGAAAAAAGGGCAAAACAAAATTGTCATCTCAAAGAATACAACCTGGTAAGGCAAGTTACCCATTAAGGAATAACTGTAATCTTTACTCTATTTTTTATTTTCTTTTCTTTTATATACTGAAAACAACAAAGATAAGAATAAATTCATTCATAAAAATATTAAAATATAAAGCAACAAATATAACAAAAAACTTCATTTATAATATTAGAAAGATGAAATTACAATGAAAATATTAAAAAAAAAAATCCTAATCTATAACTATAATTTCAGCCTTCTTAGTAATGATAAAGCCTACGCCAACGTTGCTTTCACCAATCGTGAAACACAGCGTATCTCCTTCCGTAAGTCCGTTTCTATCGACAAAATGTTTCCAACCTTGACAAAGGCGTCTGTAACGACCAACTTTGTAGGTCATTCGGTATACATTCTGGCCGAAATGGACGTCGGCTTCCATCTCACAATCTGGAGCCCAGATGCTACTAGGAAGGATCTACAAAAAACAACAAAATTAATATTACTAACACTGCCGTAAAAAAGGAGAAGAAAATTAAAAAAGTTAGATACAAAAAATAAAACGTACAAAATCATCACTTTGAACATATGATTTGGTGAGTTTTTTTCTCAAAATAGTCCATTTCATTCATTTCAATCGTTATTTCACTGGAAGAATTTTCAATCTAAAATTTTCAAATGAGAAAAACTGTTATTGTAATGAACAACAAAATCGTATTATTTATAATATTGAGTAGTAATTCCAGTCAAAAACATTAAATTAGGTGAAACAAATGTCATTGTGAGTAGTTATGGCAGTCAATGACATTAAATATGTTTAAGACCACTGTCATAAAGTTAGTCAAAGTTCTCCTTTAAGGGCGAATTTTAGATCCCAATTTTATTGAAGTTCTGCCTTGAGGCAGAGTTTGCCTGCAAAACTATACCTTAAGGTAGAGTTTGCCTTATCAAACTCTGCTTGATAAGGTAGCAAAACTCTACTTGAAGATAGAGTTTGTATGCAAAGCCCTGCCTGAAGGGAGAGTTTCCCTGCAAAACTCTACCTTAAAGCAGAGTTTGAATGCAACCTTTTGACTTAAATGCAGAACTTAGAAATAGACTAATCATATTAGAGAAACTTGTGGATTGATCATAACAAAGATACACTAATTATTTTAGCGAAATTAAATCAGTGCAACAAATGGCTATAAAAGCCAAAAGTACCTAAAAACAATAAAAAAAAAAAAAAAAAAAAAAAAAAAAAAAACTAATCACTCTCATAAAACTCATCAATTTGTTTAAGATAAGATGAAAGTGATGTGGATTCATCAGAAGAGGAATCATCAGATATGATAATAGGATTCACAGGTAAAACATCCCTAAGGTCCATGACAAAGAACCTTCAATACATTGAATTTATCTTCCAACTCCTTCTGTTTTATTTTAGTTTTGTCCATTAAATTAAGAATATTTTGCACTCCTTCTGTTTTATTTTAGTTTTGTCCATTAAATTAAGAATATTTTGCAAAAGTCTTTTGAGCTTAGCCTTATCAACCATAAAAGAATGACTGGACGAATCAAACTACCTCGTCATCTTGTCAAATGCAGTATCAGTGCCATATTTCATACGTTGTCTATTTAGACTTTTTTGGAAATAAACATTAGACAAAAATTTTGGTCTCATAGTTTCCTAATCGGATTTTATCAATTGCCATTTGTGCATGAGAGTTTCCATAGTTTCATTGCTTCCGCTTGAACTTGAATTATTCATTTTGAACCTGAAAAAGAAATTATATTGAAACCTCTACTTTTTTATGTTAATATGGATATGTATATAATCAAGGATATAATGCTATTTAAAGCACCATAAGGCACCCTAAAAGAGGGTAGTTGAGTACTTACAAGTTCATTCAATAAAGATGGAAAAATTTAAGTCTACTGTCAAACAGGTAGTTGGCCAAAGATAAGCATTGGAAACCAAACCACATTTTATAATATACAATCTTAAAAACAGAAATTTCGAACAGGGGAAATATAAAATTACAAACTCTACCTTATCAGGCAGAGTTTTGCTATCTTCAGGCAGAGATTCAAAACTTTGCCTTGAGTAGAGTTTTGAATGCAACTCTACCTTATAAGGCAGAGTTTTGCTACCTTTAGGCAGAGATTCAAAACTTTGCCTTGAGTGGAGTTTTGACTGCAAACTCTACCTTATCAGGCAGACTGCAAACTCTCCCTTATCAGACAGAGTTTGACTGGAAACTCTACCTTATCAAGCAGAGTTTTGCATCAAGTCAAAAAAAAAAAAAAAACAATATACATCACTGGAAAAAGGGAAAACAAAATAACACAACACTTGCCTCCATCAAAAAACACAAAATAAGTATACAAAATGTGATTGGTGAATCTTTGAGATTAGAGTTTCAAAAACTAAATACAGTTTGCTACATAAAAAAAAAAAACTAAATCTTTTGTTTCTTGTTAGGGTTTTTTTTCTGTTCCACTTCCCAAAAGTACACTTCATGTCATTGTTCTCATGGTAATCAGGTCCTGCTTGTTCAGGAGGTGTTTCATAACTGATACAATCCGAGTTGCATCAAGACCTTTTACAAGGAGCCAAGCAAAGGAACGTCAAGCTATGCAAGGATTGTTCATGAGGAGAGACGTACTTGAGTACACTCTAGAGCCTTCTTGGGGATTTCAAGTATTCATGATAGCATGAGAGGACGGTTTGGAGAAGTGTGTTGAAAATGGCCATGCTTGAAATGTTGCTATTACTTGAAGATTTACAATTTCAAGTTCCATTGCCAAAGAAGACACCCAAACAAGGCCCCCACTTCATTAAGGGTAGAAGTGTAATAACTTAGTTGTCTTCTTCATATTTCTAGTATAAATAGGACTTTATTTTATTGGGAAGACTTAGACTATTTTGACTATTGATATTTGCTATTGTAAATCCCTTGAGAGTTGAGAGCTTGTAAAGCCTTTGATTATGTAATTGTTGAGAGGAAAGGTTGCTTGGGAGTCAAATCCCTTGAGGTCTTCCTAGGAATTTGGTGTTTCTTTTATTCTTAATTTAGAGGTCTTAGTTTTCTATAACTTTGGTTGCTAAATTAGGTCTTAAGTTGTGTCAAATTATCTATCATTTACTTTTCTTGCCCTTTTATTGTATTTTCGTTTTTAATCTTGCATCAATTGGTATTAGAGCCTAGTTTAGCTTTGTTCTATCAAATCTAGTCTAGGGTTTGTTGCTAAAAAAAAAAATCTCTGGAAATTTCCCCCCAAAAATTTGTGTTTGTTTTGTTGATTTGACCTTAGATTCTTGTTCCTTAGTGTTTTAGGGTATCAAATCCAAAGTTTCGTGTCATGTGAGCCAATATTGAGAGATCTACCATTGTTGGGTTGAAGTTTGTGAGAAAAGTTAAAGAACAACCTGGTGGGTTTTGATTTGTGACGAAATTGAAAGTTGATAATCATTGGGCTTTGTTCTACTAGGTTAATAAGGGAGCCTAAATTCGAAATTTGGGGGTAAAATGAGTTGATTTGAAGGTAGCTAGAAACTTGAATGATCCTGTGTTCCTGAGCTATCTTCATAGATTCAAGTGGAGAAGAAGACTCAAAAGGAAAGTTAGATCCAAAAGTTTATACCCAAGTTTTGGAAAAGTATTTTTTTAGCCCCAAATGGAATGGTCCTAGGTTGAGTGGGTCCATTGTGTTGATAAAAGTCAGCAAACCCAGCCCAAGATCCAAGAAATCACGTGCTATACGTCGTCACTGAAGCAAAGATACGGTCCAATTTTACGGACCGTAAAAGAAATACGGCCCGTCAAATTGAAGTTCGCAAAAGTTGAACACTGTTTAAGATTTACGGTTTCCATATACGGAGCGTAAATAAAATACGATTTGTAGATTTGAGAGCAGTCCCCAACCGTAGATTGGAGCGAAATTTGCTACGATACTGTTGCTGATTTACACTGGCCATATGCGGACCGTATAATTGAAGAAGTTCCTACCGTAAATCTAAAGTCCAAATTCGTAGTTTCTGTTCGCTATTTACGGTACACATTTACGGTCCGTCAATCAAACATGGACCGTATAATACACCCAGTCTAACCGTAAATTCCAACAACAAAAATGTACATTTGATTTAATTCCTTCACTTCATTTTCCAAAATTTTCCTTGATCCTTAGTCGGTTGTTTGTGTCCTTATTTCTTAGGTAAGGAGCCAAAAAAAAAAAAAGAGTATAGAAATTTTTAAATTTTCGTTATTTCAAATTGATACCTTAGATCAATTGGGCCTTCAAGACCGCGTTTTCAAGTTATCACCCACCCGACCCCGAAATTTTAGTTATTTCCCCAATTTTAGCATTCCTTCTTCTTGTTTTCCTCAATTAGTGTACATTTAGTATTTGTTCTACTTGTGTATTCTTGTTCTTGTGTCCGTATTTTCATTCGTGCTAATTCTTTTCGTGCTTTTCTCGTTTTAACCTCGTTGATACTTCTTGGTTCAAGTCCGTTCGCTTGAATTGAGTCGTCCGTCTTTCTTAGTCTAACCAGAATCTATTTCGACCAAGAGTAGCATTTGAGCCCTTGTGACTAATCAACATTAACAAGAACATAATCTTTGGCCGAAGCAATTTGTGAGGCAATTAAAGGTGCGCATACTTGAGCGATTGTGAGTTGATTTTACTAACCTAACGTGTTTACTTGTTTTGTTGAGTGTCTTGAATAGGTACCATAGCTACGGAGGATGGAACACAGGTTCCTATCGGGGAACTCACACTCGTTGATGTGATGAGAGCGTTGCAAGCCTTGAACGACAAGGTCAGGAGTATGGATGGTCGAATGGAAAGCTTGGGAAGTAGGGTGGAAGCAATTGAAGGAGGTAGTAGGGAGGTATCCTATTCGCCCCGAGTGCAATACCAAGGAGATACAAGTGGAGCCACTCGAAGCACTTCACTTACATTGTCACCCGGCACCTTTCATCAATTATATAACCCCACTCCCCAAGGCATTCCTCAAAATACAACTTCTCGAAATACCATCCTCACCCCACCAAACAACATTCCTATAGGCCAACGGAACAACCAAGATCAAACTCCAAATGATCCACTTCCAAACGACCCACCTCCAAATGATCCACACCCAAATGCACCAATGCCACCCCAAAACCGTCCAAACATCCAACAACCAAATAAGGATGAGATAGAAGAAGCTATGCTTGAGCATGAACATTGTGGTAACCAAGGTTGGGGGAAACGAGGGCAAGCACAAGGTGGTTATCTAGGTAGATGTGGAAGGCATGGTCCTAACCCTCACATGGGTAGGCAAGGAGGGTACTACGGTCGTGAAGGGTACCATGGTCGTGACCATCAAGGTCATGATTATGATGGAGAATTTAATGGGAACCATAGTTATAGAGGAGGGCAAGACACAAGTCTCAACTCCATCAAGATTACTCTCCCGACCTTCAAAGAGGGGAAGTGACCTTGATACGTTTCTTGATTGGGTGATGCATTGTGACAGAATCTTCTTGACAAATGACATGTCCGAGGTGAAAAAGGCATTTTACGTCATTGCTCAATTCGAAGGGTACGCCTCCACATGGTGGGAAACTCAAGTGAAAGCAAGAAGAATTGTTGGGCTTCCTCCCACGTCTACTTGGGATCAATTAAAGGATGTCATGTGGTGTAAGTATGTGTCACGACCCAAATTGATGAGCCGCGACGAGCACTCGACCACTACTGATCGAGCACCCCTAAACTCACTCCCATTCTGTACTAAACAACTTGGTGGCTAACTTTGACTGATATTCCACTGGTACCGTTCGCGGTAGCATTTATACGATAGATCTTACCTCAAAATTCCACGAAACATGTATATGGATACGTATATGTAAGCATACTAGCAAAGGATGACAACGCAGACCAACTTGGTCACTGTATATACTGTTCACAAAATTAAGGGACAACTGAAAGCACATGACAACCCCCATATATATATATATATATATATACTATCTACAGATCTCTATGGAATATAGACTACAAAAAGGACAGGACAAGGCCCTGCTATACCCATATATGTATATGTCAAAAGGCATACCAAAGGGCTAGAGCTCCGGTCCAAATGGAGCTTGCTGGCTGGAACTGGAAAGAGGTTCTACTGGTCTGGCTCACTCGGCTGGCTATCTGAACCTGCGGGCATGAACGCAGCGTCCACAAGAAGGGACGTCAGTACGAGTAATGTACCGAGTATGTAAGGCATGAATAATAATATAGTAAGAGATACCGAACATGAAAAATAACATAATGAGAAATATAGAGCATAACATGAGGTAAGGAAATAACCTGTACATATGATCGCCTCTTAAGCGTATACCATGCATGCTTAACTTTAAAGAAAACATTTCTCATATACATATATGTAGCATAATCATTAGCCCGCGTCCGGGGTAACCATCTCACGCCGCCCACTAGTGGTGCTGCCCGTGCCATATAGACACGGTGTTACTATCATTATCCATAGCCGCCCACTACGCCTACCGTAGTGGTGCTGCCTGGCCGTATAGGCACGGTGTTATTATCCTTATCCATAGCCGCCCACTACGTGCACCGTAGTGGTACTTCCCGGCCGTATAGGCAAGGTGTAATCATACATATACATAGACATAAAGCATGCATGAGAGTCTAATCAAAAGCTATAACTCTATCGGAGTGACGTAAGGTCGGTAACCTCCGATTGTATTATGGAACATCATGATCGTCATGTCTCTCCTTGAAGGAACTAGCATTATGAGGTGAGACTATCAATGAAGAATAACGTCAAGGGAAAACATAGAATAAGATCATAAATCTCATAAAGCGTCAATTCATACACTTTGGAGCCTTTAGAAATAGGGTCATCATCAATGAATAAAATAGAGAAAATAAAGAAGCAGCTCAACATTCTCATATTCACATTGAACTCATAAGCTTGGGATTCTTAAACATGAAACTGTTGTCATCAAGATCATCATAGAAATATTCTCATCTTTGACATCATCGTTATCATTGTAAAAACATATCCATCGTTGTTTTCATAAGAGTTTACAGAATCATAAATCTCTGGTTTGTAAAATACGGACATTTTTTAAAGCATTTATGGATTATCAGAAAAGGAGTCATGCCCTTGAATCATGAACTTCTAACTTTTAGAAACAAGGAAGTTATGGAAACATTTATGGAATCATAACACAGGAATCATGCCTTTGAAAGAAAGGGACGAGCCTTAACATACCTTTAACTACTCAACGCTTGTCCTTCTAGGCTCGTAAATCTATATTCAAGAAAATTTATACTATTGTTAGACTCACCTTTATACGCTTGTCTTAATCCTTCAAATAAATCTTTCTAGAATCTGCCGAAATTTCGACAGCATCTCCTTTGTTTATATGCCTAGCCCAAAATCGTAATCCAGCAACCAATAACAACAACATCAATACAAACATTAACAACATCATTTCCAACACCAACATGTGCCATAAAACAGCCCACACGCTATTTTCCAACTTCCATAACTAACCAACTTACTATACAATTATCTAACGACTTTATCTTCGTAAATAAGCCTTAAATAATACCAAAAGAGAAAGATTCATACCTTTTTCTTGTCAAAACGATAATATCTTCAAGATTCCACCTTGAATCCAAGCCAAATCCAACGCAAAATAATACCGTGATCACAACTACGCACTATCCGAGCCTTGATTAGCTAAAATCACTCAATTCTCTTAACTTTTTATGACAAAAATACCCCTATATGTGCTGAGCTCTAAAATTTGATTTTTGGTGAAAAAAAAGGGGGTTTTCCCCCTTTTATAAGGTTCAAATTCGGGTTGGGGGTCACTGTAGCAGTTTATTGTAGCAGTACTATAGCAGGTCGGGTACTGTAGCAGTTACTGTAGCACGCGTTTCTACTATGTCAGCCGAACTTGTAATGTCCTTAATTCTCTACTCCGATGTCCTATCGATGAGCGGTTTGTTGCGTTGAAAACTAGACCCGACGAACTTCATTTTAGGATTTTGTTTCACTTCAAAACACTTCATATGCTAAGAGATATTCTTCCCTAAAGTTGGACCAAAATTTTCACACGAAACTTTACCCATTCTTTCTACAAAGTCGTACTACTCCATTTCTTCCACTCATTTCCTTATAAAACCTTCCGATATACCTTATATACATCCTTCACTCATTAAATATAATTAATAATGCTTGCTTATATTCCAAAGTGGTTTTACTTAACATAACTCAACGTACTTATGTTTCAAATTTGATAAGTGCTTCTTCGAAGATACGGGGTGTAACAGTATGTCATCGAGAGCTACAGGCAAGAACAACTCAAGAAGGTATATACCTTGAGGCAAAACAAAAAGAGTGTGGAAGAATACTATGATGAGTTCCAACTTGTAAAGATGAGAATTGACTTTGAAGAGAATGAGTTCAATGCTATGACTTGGTTCCGAGCCGGGTTAAATGGTGACATTGTCTCCCAAATAAGACTCCACAACTCTGGGAGCATTGGCGAAACCCTTGAAGTGGCTATTGAGATAGAGGAGGGTCTTAAGGAAGACAAAATCAATAAGTCAAGGGACTATGTGAGTTCATGGAACACTAACAAAGAAAGAGGAACTTCTTCCTCCAATTGGCAAAAGAACAAGGGCACCATGCAAGAATCCAAGAAGCCCTTTGTAAAGAACACTCAAGTTGAGAAGCAAGTTGACAAACCACCTCAAAGGTTTGCTCCAAAAGAAGGAGATATAAAACCAATCCAATGTTTTAAATGTCATGGCTTCGGCCATAAAGCAAGTGAGTGCCCTAATCGTAGAACATTTATTTTGAGAGACACTTGTAGTGATGATGAGGAAGAATGTGAGGAAGGAGATGACGAAGGCGATTGCGAAAATAAACAAGTTGGTAGTGATGAAGGTTATATGGAGGGTGATGATGAGAGCATCGTACCACTTTACTTATCAAAGAGGATATTGACATGTATGAATAAGCCTCAAGAAGGGGAGGTCACTATTCGAAACTATGTGGTACGGAGAACAATGATAAGCAAGGCCATGCATGATCCTATTTAACGGGAGAACCTCTTTCATTCCAAGTGTATCATCAACCAAAATGTGTGTATCATGATCATTGATAGTGGGAGTTGTGTGAATGTTGCAAGCGTAGCGGCTCAATTTTTTTCGATTCGTATTTGTACTTGCTTCATTTAAAAAGGAAAGTGTCCCAGGGAAGTATAGTTGTCAATCGTACCGGGAAAAAGGAAAAAATATACTTCTACGTGGATGGTGCTCTAAATGGACTTATTTTAGAGTTGCCACCTTATTTTTAGGAAATTAGAAAAACTAATTCGAAAAGGGTTCATTCAAAACGGTTAAATTTTATAAGAATCCTAATCTAACCAAAGTATGGGTAAGGGTTCTAGTGATCCCCCGGGGAAGGTGTTAGGCACCATGGTATTAAGGATCCATAAAATACGGTTAACTTACGGGTTCTACTAATATGCCTTTGTAGATATAATTTGTTTATGGTAAAAAAATTGTTTCGGCTTATATTTTCGCAACAAAAGATTTTAGTCATTCATGAAATATACCATGTTTCAAGAAACAAAAATGGTAAAATTTTGCCCAAAATTGGGCGTTTTACGGTGTCAGACTAGAACACTTTGGCTAATACCCGAAGGCTCTTAGCCGAAGTAGGACTCTACGTAAGTCCACCCAAAAATGATTTTTGAAAAATATTTTTTAGAGTATAGAAAAATAGTTTTTAAGAAAATAATTTAAGCATACTATTATAGTCCATATAGTATTTCTACATATATAGTCCATTTTTTTATTCTATCTTTTGCTAAGTTTTAGTCAAATTTTATTTTTTAGTCTAAGTCTAAATAGTCTCAATTAGTAACACAAGTTTTAATATTAGTCTAAATCAGTCCACACGTTCAAGCCCACAAGTTTCATAAATGTTCAAATCAGTCCCAGGTTTCATAGAAATCGGCAGTTTTGGTCCTTTTAATCAAATCAGTCCCAATTTGCATTAATGCCTTAGAACTAGTCTTAAACTTGTGGCAAATTCATTTTTTGGCGACTTTAAAATACAACAATCTCATAAGGGTTCTAATTGATATAATAATTGCGCAAATAATAATTTAAAGTACGTAATTAAGGGAGATAGAGAATTTGGGCTGACCAAGCCCAAAAGGAAAATGTTTATACAATTGGGTTCGTCTTAATTCCAACGTATGTTCCATTTCTCTCTAAATTGGGTTGACTCGATCTAGGTACGTTAGTGGGCCTCTTTGGGATCCACCAACTGGTTTGAATGGACAAAGAGGTAAAGGACATACATGACATTAGAATACACCCATAAACTAAACTAAATACAAGAATTTAAATTGAATACAATCATTACATGGCCAAAAATAATTAATTACACCACTGTTGGGCCAAGCCCTATATAAAAGATGAAGCTGATCAGAATTAATCAAATAAAGGAAGCCCATAACAAATAAAGTGTTCAGGCCTGAATAGCCCAGAAATGGCCCTAGCCAAGCCATTCTCAAGATTAAACTAAGTGTCCAAGTCCGAATATATACAATATACTTACTATATACACATAGAGAGCAAAACAAAGATTGTATGCCCTCTTTATCACTAAATTTCAACCATCTCAACCACCAGAAATCAATACAAGTACAGATCCAAAAGGTCTCATTTTAAGGCTACTATAATTCACATTTTTCATTAATTTTAGCAAAGCTGGGACTTTCAAAGTTATGGCAGAGTCAAACAATTTCCAAGAACAATTAGGTGAACCATAATGGCCTATCCAAACTTCAGACATGTCACAAAAAGTTAATCCCAGAATGACAACAAAGTCTAAGAAGATATCCAATTGCAAAACAAGCAGGGTAATGTGTTGAAAGTCTCAATTTACAAGTCATCAAGTTAGATAGGGCAAGGCTTATGAGGTCAAGTAACATAGAGTCAACAACACCACAAATAAAAGACTAAGGAAGGAATTCAAAGTGACCAGGGAAGGAGCAGCAATGCGGTGAAAGGATGGGGGAAGGGAGTGCCAAACCAATACCCAAGACACAGTCAAAACAAGGCAAGAGCCATATACTAGTTCCAGTTTTAAGAAATCAGGATCAATGAGCCAAGTGAGTGGATTAAACTAGTTCAGAAAGGTATTCTTATACCAGTCAATAGGTTAAATTGATGTCAAGTTCATTTAGTCTTTGATTACCAAACAAGAAGTAACAAAAATGAGATTACAAATTCAGAGAACCAGTTTAGGTCAAAGCATGATCAAGATGTCAGATGATGTAATTTACAAGTTCAAAAAATAGTGCCAGATTCTCAGTTTTACTAGCCAAGGTTCAATGCAAGTTATACAAATGGTTTAGCCATAGTAGGCCTTATAGAGGTACTAACAAATGGTCTCAAATGTGATCTAATCTCAATTTTTATTCTCAGGATGACACAGATGGACTAAGGACATAAGTATAGATAAAAAAATGGTCAATGCAAGTTTCAAACAAAAGAAATTCAAGTTAGAGGTAACCAAGACAAATCCTAAAAGTCCAAAGGGATGCAAATGGTGCATGATATGGCATAATTCAAACAAACAGGGAAAGGAGAACAAAATGCTTAAGTCACAGGGTTAATCAAAACAAATAGCCAAGGGAATCAATAAGACAAACAACAAGTGACATAGACCTTCTGGAACTACCCTGCTCACTCAAGTTCTTATTTCAAAAAGCTATATACTCTACCAACAGTTACCATAATCTCCAACAAGTTCAAAAATCCACAAGCCAAGTCCAAAATCAACTCAAACTTTTAATGGACACTCAACAGGACCAAGGAAGGACAAAACAATATTCATACAAAGCAGAAACAATCTCATAAATCACCAGTCTTCATCTTCAAAAAATTTCATAACCACACAGTTGTTCAAAAGAAACCAAGAATGCAAGTTTAAAACTCATAAGGCAACAGACCAAATACTTGGATTTTCAAAGCACATTTAAGGATCTCATAACCATATTTTCAAATCATTTCAAAGAAAGATAGTTTCACTAAGCCAGTTCTAGGTTCAGTTTTAGCACCACATTAGATGTCACTAGCCTTACAAGTTTGAATCAAGTCTTTTGAGAGACAGCCTAGTCAGAACCAGTTCTTAGGAACTTAATATGGTCCAACAATGTGTAGAGAAATACAGATATTCAAATTCTAGTATCAAAACATAGGAAAGAAAGGGAGACAGGACCTAAATCACTTCTTTACTTAGTTCCTGACTTTTCTTTTTTAAGATTAAACCTAGTCTTCATCATCTTCTACATGTTTGACAAACAAAAGGATGTTTAGAGGTTACCTAATCAAAACAGGCTCACTGAGGATATCAACAATGCCTTAGACAAATGGCAGGTATACACACAAGACCAAACAAGACTCAAGTCACACTGATGAATAAGCTAGATATGTTATAAACTCATCATGTTCTTATTTTTAATAGATATTCCAATTTTGGAAGCTTTCATCCACACTTAACTATTTCAGGATTCTCAAAGCAGGTAGATGAGATCATTCTCACTTTTAAAATACTTAACAAAGTACAGGGATGACAAAATGTATTCATAAGAGCAAAGCGGTCCTTGAGTTACTTAGTTTAAAAATAGGGGGGATTAGAGGGACTTGGGAGTTTTCTTTTTTACAAGAACATATTGAAAAGAATCAGGTTTTGAAAGGAAAGGACTGGTTCAAAAATACAAATACAACAAGTAATCAGAGATTTAAACTCTTTCTTCATTCCAATATATGTAAAACAACACAACATAAGCACTACATTTAAGGATTTCAAGATCATTTTAAGCCTAAATTGATCCTAGAGGACCATATGGATCTAAACAGGTAGCAGACCTAAAAAATCCTCAGAAACATACCCAAAACAGACCACTTCAAAAGGAGAATAAAGCTTAAGTTCATTTTTTAGTACCAACTCTTATTTTAAGATTATTTATCATTTTTTAGAATCATTTCAAGACATCATGTGGGATAGGTTTCAATTTTTAATAATGAACATGAGAAACATAAGTTTATTTTTCTAAGTTCCATACAGCTTTGGACAGTAAACATTATCTTTAACTACAAATCAGATCAATAACCCACATTTTGCTCAAAACCCTTTAACAAATCAAAAGAATGAACCAAAACTGCCACAGTAGGACTAGAAGTACTCAAAACCACAGAAACATAACTAAATAATCGTAAAAAATGGAAGAAGGCAGCTCCAACTCCCTAAATTTAGTAGCCAAGAACCAAGATCAAAACCTACTTCATTTTAACTTGTTTTAAACCTTAATACCTAACACTAATACTCAGAATCCTCCTAAAGTTCATTATACTGTTATTATAACTCAACAACATGATAAACTCATTGAAACAACAAACAAACAGTCAAGAACAAATCATCAACATGTATATACCAACTATATTCATAAACAATATCTTAAAAACAACTTTCAAGCAATCATTCAACAAACCAACAACCTTCATATTATTATGTACAAATCATCAGCATATATATACCAACTATATACATAAAACAATATCTTAAAACAGCTTTCAAACAATCATTCACAAGTTAATACACAGGGTAAGCAAAAGATAGGAATATAATGAACTAAAATGAAGTGTTACCTTTTAGTGGGGCAACCAAAAGATCAAAGAGGAAGGGTTGGATCAACACTTCAACACCAACACCAAAAATTCTTTTAAAAAGAAAGCCTTTGCCTTTTGAATTTTTTAATCTATTGTGGTATATTTTCTGATAATATATGTATAGTATGGGTATATTATAGTATTTCAATAGTGTATATAGAGTATACTTGATATTTCAATAGGATTCTAACAACGAGAATTTAGGACCCCTTTTTTTACGTCTTTCAAATTTTTTTTACCCCAGAAAAAAGCCTACTAAAAATGACAACAAACTCTACTATTTATGGCACAGATTGGGGGGTGAGGATCAAAAATAGAAGGTTCTAGGTTTTTTTTTTCGAATCCCCCCCCCCCCCCCCCCCCCCAATTGTAAAACCCTACCAATTCAAATTCAGTAAAAACAAAACGAATTTCCCACAATTTTGTACTAATTCGTACTGCATCCAATCAAAAACAAATACTAAATCACATAATACAACAAATTGTACCCTAAAATACAAATAAAATCTAACAAATCAGCCAAAATGGAATAGTACACCTAGTCATCAAATAAAACAAAATGCAACATTTTTTAACGGTACAATCGTACCCAAACAGATAAGAATCCCCAAACCTAGTAATCGAATTTTTGGAAGGGACCTGTGGGAAATTACCCCAGGTCCTTCACATTTTGTGAGTAGTGCACAAGTTGGCTAGAGGCTCACGGCCTCGCCCATGGCTACTACGCACCTGAAAGGACCCAAGCAACATCCCAAGCCCTATTCGAGTCCCTTCAGTGCAATTTTGTACAAAAATAACTTGGGAATGATGAAAAAACAGGACAAAGGGCAAAACCCCTCAATTATCCGTCGAAAATTAGCCCAGAACCACCCCGGATTGGCCGCGACGAAGGAACCCTAACCCATCGTAAAAAATTGCCTGAAGAAGAAGAGGGTGGTCGGGCAAAGAGGAAATATAGAGTGGGGGTGGAAGTTCATTTTTAATAAACTTCCACCCTTTATTTTTTAAACTCCCCCCCCCCCCCCCCCCCCCCCCATAGTTTTTAAAAGTTTTAAATTAACCCTCCTCTTAATTTAAATCAAATAATGACTAAGCAATATAAATACATATATAACTAAATAAAATAGTTATTTTAGGCTAATTTAAAATTTAAAACTTTTAATTTAAAATATTAGCTTCAAAACGAGCCTAATATTGATATAGTTTCGGAGAATATTTAAAGATGTGAAAAATGAGGTCAAAACGAGTCGTAACTCATGCGACGTCTTTAATTATCAATTTTCCCGAATTAGACGGAGCAAGACGCATATTTTATTTTGGATTATATTTATGAAAGCAAATAGCTCTTATTTTCTTGTAATTATCAATTTTTACAGAATAATAATTAAACGTGAATTTTTGCAATTTTCTCAGGATTTTTGGAATTTTAATTTTCTGATGTGCATCCTTGCTCCGTCTTTGACTCGAGAACTCTAAAAATTAAAATGCGTGTCTTATGCGGTGAAAATTAGGTGTGAACAATTGCCTCTTCAGAGTTCGAGGATGGCAAGAGCATCCTTGAGCTTCGAATTTTGACAAACTTAATTTTTACCGAATAATAGAAATTATAACTTTCTTTGCGCAAAATTTTTAAAGTATGGTCGGACCCGGGTTTTTGGGCTTCCTACATATCTCAGGCTAAATGAGAATTCAGGCCGTTTGTAGTTCTGACTCTGTGAGGACTACGAAAAAAATAAGAGTTTTCTTTTTACTACCTCGAGGTGTGTCGAGATAATTATAGGAATATGGCCGATCCTCGAAACTTGAGTAGCCTACATATCCCTGGCTTTGGGAATCAGGCCAATTGTAGTTCGACTTGATAGCCCGAAAAGGAATTTCCCTTTATGTGGGAACCCCTTTGGCTATTTCCGGTTGAAAATCCGAATCGGAGGCGATTTTTGGAAAGGACTTATTAGTGTTGATGCTTGAAATGATCTCCAATCCCTGGTGTAGAAATCTTGACTTTCGTACACGGTTTTTGACCGGTTGCCTAAGAAAAAAGTTCCACGTATGCTCTGCATGTTTTGAATCCTACTTTTGCTTCCATCTTCGGTAGCTTCTAGCTCGTTTCCAAATGCTGAGTCCTGCGTGTTAGTCTTTTGAAAAATTTGGTTTTAATGTAGTCATACCTGAGTGACATTTTGCCATTTTGTTGATATTGAGGTCACCTTCCAATATTTTGTCCGTCTTTTCGCAAATGCTTGTCCGTCTTTCCTTCTTTTTCCTATGAGTGCGTGTTTTTTCGTGTATATTTTTTTTTTTGAAAAAAATGATCCACTCTGGATAATAAGCACGAAACTTTGACCAGCTCTTTTTTCCGTCATTTCAGATGTTTTCATTGTTCAATGATAACTTACGTTGGGATCTGGGTCGGGCTATACCGCATTTTGCGAAACCTACACACCCCAGTCCGGTTGTCATTTTCGTAAGCAAGATGCTACTAATGAAAACAATGTTTTCAAGTGCGGGGTCATTTTTATTTCTTATGACATCCCCCACCCCTAAAAATTTGGACTCATATCATTTTCACATATTGCGGTGACTGTCGCAAATCTGGTGTCGACTGCATCGTTATCCTCATACGAAGCTTGCGGTATACCAGTTCGGGACTACATCACTTATAGTAAAAAATACCCAAATGTAGACTGCACATCAGAGTGCAGTATCATATTCCTTTCATGATGACTACTAACCTCTGTGTCCAGAATTACAACATTCAGTCAGAATATTCAAATTAACTACTGCATATTCAAGTGCGGAGCCTTTTCTCATGACTACCACTATCCCTGAACCATGATTACATTAACTTGAAATAAACCGCAGTAGCGACTGCAAATTTTGATGTAGGAATCACATTCGTATTTCAACGATTGTAGACATCAACCTCGGAATTATGCTACCTATTTTTGGAATATATATATATATATATATATATATATATATATGATGACTCAGCACCTTCAGCACGTAGTCGTTTAATCCATATCGTCATTTTGAAGAGTGAAGCTTGCCTCGGTGGCAAGACTGATACCTTCCTTTTTTGACTCCGGGGAAGAATACCCGCCCGTCGACAGGGTTCACATCTTCCAAAAGGACTTGACTCGATTGTGAATACGACATTTCGATACTGATATCAATGCGTCGTTTTAAATTTTTAGATTTTTTATGACGTCTAATCAGTCAATGTATCAAGGCAAGCCATGCGACGTCTAGGCCGGGGTCTCAATACCTTTACACAATATTGTTTAGTGGAGATCAAACTTTTGGTACCGTGATTATATCTTTCAGTAGTCTTTAAAAACATTTCTTTTGTAAAAAATCTTCGTGCTCTGCAAAACGAAAAACTTATCAGCGTAAAGCAAACGTTACTTAGGGAGGGCTTCGTTACCTTTTCGTATACTCTTTTGCGCCGCTATTCCTTGAAGCTTCTTCTTCACTTGGATTGTTGTCGTTATCCTGTTTTAAACATTCTAGCAAACGAGTTAGTGTAAAACATCAATGCTTGTTTGTTCCTATATCCGCAGAAAATTTATCAGTTTCCTACATAGTCGACCGCTCTCCCTGCGCATGGACTTCTTCCGTTCACATTTTGGCAGGAAAGGATGCTCATTTTCCTTAAAATCTTTTATTTTTCTAGCAGAGCTAAAAAGTTTTTGGGCGATGATTTTTTGGAAAATATATGTATTTTGGTATACTATATATGTTTCGAAAATGATATATTTTACACAGGCCCTTTGAATGTCATGACATTGGTTACTCAAACAAGGTCTCCCGTCTCTTTTCCTCCTTCTTGATCTCGACTTGTGAAATTTTCAAATCCCTTTTGAAAATTTTGCCCCAGTTTGTATACATCTTTGTACCAACTCGAATTTCGCTATATCGAAGGAATTTTTGAGACCCTCTCAAAAATTCTGCCCCAGTGTAAGTGTGTACTTGTCGATTCTGAATTTTACTGTGCTTGAGGAATTTTTGAGATTCTTCTCAAAAATTCTGCCCCAGTGTAGAAGTTTTAACTAGTTCGTTCCTTTGAACTGATGTATTTAAAGAATTTTTGAGGTCCTCTAAAAAATTCTGCCCCAGTTTCCTTGTGGGGCTACCTTTATCTCTCTCTTGCTAGATCAATTCTGAGGTTTCCTAAGGTTTATTGGGAATTTTGTTTGGAATGACCGAGCTTGGGAGAGCGCCTACATATCTGTCATGACCCAAGTTACCGATCGTGCGGGCGTCTACCTTATTATCACTAATAGGCGAACCCTTACCCGTTAACCCATTAATCATTAGCAAATTTTAACTTCTTTAATCATTTATACTTAAATAATCAATGATCATGTGAATGAATAAATAAAAAAAGTCACAATTAATAGATAATATAAGTGCGGAAGTTTAACTATTACACCCCCAAAATTCGAAAGTCATCGTACAAGGATTCTAACTAACAATGTCTAAAGAATGAAGTATATCTCAACTATAATAACAAATTATATCTCAACTATAATAACAAATAATGTCAGGAATAAAAATAGACATCTGGAAAGAGAGATCTTCAGGTGGCATGGCATGGATAGAAGCTCACCCTCGAATCTGATCGAGCAACTAGCTTCAAGCTAGAGATGTAATCTGGATGAAATCTCTGGAACACAATCTGCATTCAAAAAGGGTGCAGTAAGGTAGTATCAGTACAAACACTATGTACCGTTAAGCATCATAGGCCGACTAAAATTAGTTCACGCATATAAGTATAAAATCAACAAGACAAACAGATAGGCACTTAATACTCAAATCCAAGTCACAGAATATCCCATAACAGAGTCACAGCCTAAGATGAAGCTTCTAACCCACAAGTTTGTCAAGTTTCAATAATCTCACCTGATAATCACAAGTCCAAGTTCCTTCCCTAGGTAGAGTCACTAATCCACAATTTAACTCAGTAAATGATCATATCAAAACCACAACAACCGTTTCAGCAAACACACCAAAAGAAGAACTAAAGAAGCCATATAATAACGCAGAATAAAATGTAATGATGTGCAATGCAAAATATGATGATGTGTAATGCAATGCCTTTGGCCAAATACACATGCGTACACACATGCTACTGATGTCATAGCTCAGTAGTCATGACCTGCAGGGGAACCATGGTGTCCATGTACCCTCGTTCTGGATCCACTCCTCGGACTCGAGCCATAAATCCTCCGCCTCGGAAAGAACCTCGGTCTCGGCCATATCAATATACCTCTAGTCTCCGGAATGGACCTCAGACCACGAGCCCATAATCCAGGTCATATTTGTGCCTTTTCATATATATGTATATATACCACTTGTTTCCAGAACGAACCTCACACCATGAGCTCACAACTAGCCTCAAATAGCATCACCGGTTCAACAGGAAGATTATATTAACTTCTTCACTAATTACACATCACAATGTATGTCTCAATGTATTTCAGTTCATTAGTATGTATGGACTATGAACAATTAGCAATGTCAATGTCAAACACAAGGCATCATGCCACAAGTCTTCCAAACCATCTCTATCATGCAAAAGTGTATGAATGCATAAATGAGTGTAAACATGGTAAATCAATGCAAACCAATAAAGCAACATTGAAGGTACAAGTCACAAAGCCGTAAGTCATATCACGACTCGGATCAACTCGACCATGAAATGAATCATACAAACCGTCTCAACCAACATAAGAGTCTATGTAGCTCTTTGCTTCCTTATTTAGCAAGTACGCCTCACAACTAAGTCTTGTATCACTAAGAAGATCCATTCTTCTATATATTATCATCAACAGTAAATCATACATCAAGTGTTCATCTACATACTATCATAAATACATACATCACAATTCAGGTCTAAACTCAGTAGCCTTCCTTTCTCCGATGATATGTGTCACAATAAGAGAGAACTAAGTACAACACGACAATTTAGGTAATAAGTCTAATCACAATAGCAGGGCAATGAGCCACTATCAACAACAATCAACCTAATAGAAATCTATCCCGAATCGCCACAATATGAATACAGCTACACCTCATATTTCAGTACATAAAGTAATGGCGAGCCCACAAAATCAGAAGTCATACCAACCTAGCTAATATCGAACCAAAACACCATGTTCGAAGACCTAATCATACTTCTCCCGTCAATTCTACACAATATATACGTTTCGCTAATCAAAGTCTAACTAAAGTAAGCCATAACCTACCTGGAATGCTGAGCAACAGTCTCGAATAGCCAAACCTTAGCCTTGCCTTCCTCTTTGGAGAACCTCAAAATGATTAACGTCTACCAAATATGAATTCTATGTCAGAATACGAATCTAAGGATACCCATATTGGCATAGTTTTACCCAAAACCCAAGAATGGACCTAAAATAGCCAAACCCGAGCCACAAGGGAAAAAATGTAATTTTATTGAAAATTCAGATACAATATAGTCAAAATAGTACTCTACAAGTCTAAACGAGTCCAACGATACCCCAAATGCTATACTTTTAGAAAAATACCCAAAATACCCTTACAATGTGAATCGGGTTCATGAGGGTAAAATGGGAAATTTAGTACACAATTAGTTATCCATCATCTAGTTAACATTCAATCTTAATTTCATGGAATTCTATTCATCACAAGATATTTAAATCCATCTTTTCTATTTTTAGCCCTAGGGTTCTTAACCCATTAGTTCTTCACAATTAGTGTGTAGGATGACTATGAGATGATGATAATTGACAAATAAATAATGAATACTAGGTTAGAATATTACCCCAAAGTGATTGTAAATGATTTTTCATTGTTATCTCCCAACCCCTCAACTATTGAAGGTTTCATCAATTCTTGGGTTCTAATCTTGCACCACCATTAATGGAGCTTAAGCTTGTCATGGAATTTGAGGAAGGATAGATGATGAATCACGTAAGGATTTGCACTTATCTTTAAGAAGGAACTCCACCTTAGCCCTAGGAAAATAGCCCCTTATGTTCTAGGGAAGTGTTTTTGGGTTTATGAGGGGAAATCATTGAAAAAAATAACTTAAAAACGAATTCTACCCAGCGGGTGCCCCCTTCGCTATAGCGGGTGCCCCTTTTCTAATTTGTTCAAAACTTCGTTTTAGCCCCCGAAACTCATCCGGAACCTCCCAAACGCAAACTATATATGCGTTTTGATTGTAAACCATGCTACGGACGCAACCGTGACCTCGGAATTCCCAAAAGAGATTATTTTAACTCGGTGTTGACCAAGTCAACCCTAACACTATGAAATTAAGCCTTCACTCGAGATTTAAAACATCCCCGAACGCTTTGGGACCCAAACCAATGGCTTCACTAAGTCATAAGTCGTACTAACGGGACTTGGGGAAGGGTCAAAAAGGTTAAATGGGTCAAGATACTATAACGACTAATTGGTCGTTACACCCATTTCGGGAATCAGGTCAAAACGTAGTTCGGGGTAAACATACTGGAATTTTTTAGTGAGACCGAACTCAAAAGAGCGCCTACGTATCCCAAATGGGAATCAGGTCATAACGTAGTTCAAACACATATAATTTTGGATTTTTGGGGTAAAGCGACCGAGCTCGGAAAAGCGCCTACGTATCCCCTCATAAGTATAGGGAATCTGGTCCTCGCATAGTTCGTACATGGTTTTGGATTTGGTTTTTTCTAAAAATGCAAAATTACAAGCAAAGTAAACGTAATTGAAGCAACATAAACTATAAAAACTTTGAATCTTCGCAGTCGTCTTCTTCTTCACACATAGTATCTCTTGATGGCATCTGAATTTATTGCTCTTGGCCACTCCTAACCATCCATTTCAGCAAGTACCATAGCTCCTCCTGATAGTACCTTTCACACCATATAGGGGCCTTGCCAGTTTGGTGCGAACTTTCATTTGTATTCTTCTTGATTAGGGAATATTCGTTTAAGCACCAATTGCCCGATTTAAAAAACCCTAGTTCTCACATGCTTGTTAAAAGATCGCGCCATTCTTTGTTGGTACAATTGACTATGGCAAACGACAATAATTCGCTTTTCATCTATCAGAGCCAGTTGTTCATACCTTTTGCGGATCCATTCCGCATCGTCCAACTCAGCTTCTTGTATTATCCGAAGTGAAGGGATTTCTACTTCGACTGGTATTACTGCTTCAGTGCCATACACCAACAGGTACGGAGTGGCCCCAGTTGAAGTTCTGGCAGTAGTGTGATACCCCAGTAATGCATATGGCAGTTGTTCATGCCAATCTTTGTAGTTATCAATCATTTTTTTGAGGATCTTCTTGATGTTTTTATTGGCGGTTTCCACAGCCCCATTCATTTGTGGCCGGTATGCGGTTGAATTTCGATGAATGATTCGGAACTGCGCACACATTTCTTTCATCAAGTGGCTTTTCAGAATAGCCCCATTTTCTGTTATGATTGATTCTGGGATACCAAATCGGCATATGATGTTGTTGCGCACAAAATCTGCGACTACTTTCTTTGTTACTGATGCATAAGATGTCGCTTCTACCCAGTTGGTGAAGTAGTCTACGACGACCAGAATGAAGCGGTGTTTGTTAGACGCAGCTGGCTCAATTGGTCCAATGACATCCATGCCCCAAGCGGCGAATGGCCAAGGTGACGTCATAGCATTCAATTCTGTCGGAGGAACCTTTATCCAATCTCCATGAATTTGACACTTGTGGTATTTCTGGACGAACTTGCTACAATCGTTCTCCATGTGTCACGCCCCAAAACTCACCCTAGACGTGACCGGCATCCGACGTCATAAACAACATGAGAAGAACCTAAACGATGCAGTAATAACACATTGAACCCGCCAGGTTCAACATTCGCCTCCAACAGTTTATAAAATAAATGCAAACAGATCATGAATATATAAATTAAATCAGCGGAAGTCTTTATTAATCAAATACTTAGTCAAACTTAACAACGTGCCCGAGAGTTAATCAATAACTCAACAACTACCCACCAAAAATGTATACTATGTAGCTTCTAAGATAAAGGAATAATAGTCTGACTCATCGGGACACAGCCCGGAAAACTAATATAATGAATAAATAAAAAAAATAGGGTGTCCCACGAATGAATGTGTGGGATCACCAAATTAGCAGCAACGTCCTTCCTAAACGCCTGGAGTATCAAGAACTTGCTCTTCTCGGTTACCTAACATACCATAAAAAACAACAATGGTATGCCTGAGTACTTTGTACTCAGTGAGTGCCTCGGGGACAATAAGTAATAAGAAAATAGAGTACATAATACATAAAGAAATCAGTCTTGAAAATCATGTGAAAGTAATGTAAGAACAGTTATTCAGTTTGTGTGTCTCAATAAGAATTATCAAAACCGATTACAAGGCCTCCTGTCAAGGTACAACTTCAAATATGCCTTTCAACTGAACATAAATAACAACAACAATTCCATGAGAAAATAAGAATATCACACATGCCAATACAGGCCCAAGAATCAAGAACATCGAAGGGGTGACCGTAGAGGTTCCCTTGTCCTGACACACTTCACCGGAATATGAAATTCAACGGTGGCTATCCTTCCTCCCGAATAGCTAGGCATAATCACACCCCAGGTAGCGAACCCGGAAGTGGCCACTCTTCCTCCCGAATGGCTAGGCATTACGACACTAGGATCAATAGTGGCTACCCTTCCTCCTGAGTAGCTAGGCCAAACACAAAAATAAAAAATTCATAGCATGGAAGCTGAGTTATAGCATAGAAGCTAAATCACAATTATCTCAATGTAGTCACACTATCCATTAGCCTTAAGTTTGAAAAGGTTTCCACTTCTTTAAACAAAGTTCAATTGTCATATTGTCTCATGAAAACCTCATTACCAACCATTAACCCTTATTATTGATCATCTCTTATAGAGGAAAAATAGTTGGGATCACCTATATATGTATAGGGCATAGTACAATTAAGGCCTGAAATACTGACGTATTTCAAAATACGGGCCGTATTTAACAATAATGAAAACAGTGAACAGTCTTAGGGAACAAGTGAAATACGTGCAAGGTATACAGACCGTATTTCAAAATATAGGCCGTGTTCTATGGCCGTATTTAATCATAACAAAAACAGTGCGTAACCTAGGAAAGTGGGTGAAATACGCCTAAGGTATACGAACCGTTTTTCAAAATTCAGGCATAAACTCTGGCTGTATTTTATGATAACGCAAAACAGTGAAGTCCAATCCTCCAATACACTTTCCCACTTAACTTGAATTTACGGAGTGTTACACCATGGCCATCCAGTAATAACCTGTTCTGAAGATTTTTTTTGCTAGTATGAGCCCATTCATGTGAGGCCTGCAGGTTCAGGCATGCACTTCTTCAATCAACCTTGTAGCTTCAACAAAGTCAACACATCTAAGCAATCCCAAATCCGGGGTTCTTTTGTACAGGACATTCTTGTTGAGGAAGAAACCATTTGCCAACTTCATGATAATCTTCTTCTGATTTAAGGTGATTCCTTCAGGATATTCTCCTTTCTCTAGGAACATTTTAATGTTAACGTACCAAGGTTTTCCATCAGTCTCTACCTCTACAAAAGCGCAGTGAGCCGGTCGATCTCTGATTTCAATTTTGATAGGATCAATGTGCCTACTGTCAGGATGCTGAATCATGGATACTATTGTTGCCAATGCATCAGCAAACTCATTCTGGGTTCTTGGTATATGATTGAACTCTACTTCTTGGAACCGATTTGCCAATATTTGCACGAGTCCCACATACGGTATGATCTTCTCATTTTTTGTGGCCCACTCTCCTCGAACTTGATGAATCAACAAATCTGAATCGCCAATTACCTGAAGGTTTTGCACATCCATGTCAAGGGCTAAACGTAGACCCAAAATACATGCTTCGTATTCAGCCATGTTGTTAGTGCAGCTGAAGCTCAACTTGGCTGCCACTGCACAATATTTTCCTGATTCTGAAACCAAAACGGCTCTCATTCCTAATCCTTTAAAGTTGACCGCTCCATCAAAGTCTACTTTCCATCCTGATTCATCTTCACTTTCTTCGCCCTCAATTGTCATTATCTCTTCATCAGGGAAGTAAGTCCAAAGAGGTACGGGATTGTCATCTACCAGGCTTTCGGCTAGTAGATCTGCTAATGCTTGCCCTTTAACTGCTTTCTATGAGACGTATTGAATGTCGAACTCACTTAATAGCATTTGCCATTTGGCCAACTTCCCTATGGGCATAGGCTGGTGAAAGATGTACCTTAGGGGGTCCATTCTTGAGATCAAATGAGTCGTGTATGCAGCTATATAATGCCTTAACTTCTGAGACACCCAAGTTAGAGGGCAACACGTCTTTTCCACCAAGGAATATCTGGATTTGTAGAGTGTGAACTTCTTACTGATGTAATAGATAACCCTCTTTTTCTTGCCTGTTTCGTCATTTTGTGCCAATATGCACCCAAAAGCATTTTTCGATACTGACATGTATAGCAGCAAAGGACTTTCCGGCCTTGGCGGGACCAAAACGGGCAGATTTGACAGGTATCTTTTGATTATGTCGAAGGCTTTCTGGCAGTCTTCCATCCATTTAGTTAGAGCATCTTTCTTGAGGAGTTTGAGGGTTGGTTCTATGATTACTGTGGACTGGGCGATGAAGCGTCCAATGTAATTCAACCTTCCTAGGAAACTCATGACCTTTTTCTTCGTTCTTGGCGGTGGGAGTTCTTGGATTGCTTTGATCTTGGTAGGATCTAATTCGATACCATGACGACTGACTATGAATCATAGTAATTTTCCAGCAGGCACACCAAATGCGCATTTTACAGCATTCAACTTCAAATCGTACTTGTGGAGTCTATCGAATAATCTTCTTAAGTGCTCAAGATGATCCTCACCCACTCTGGATTTGATGACGACGTCATCCATATACACCTCAATCTCTCTATGCATTATATCATGAAAAATAGCGGTCATTGCCCTCATGTAAGTAGCGCCGGCATTCTTGATCCCGAAAGGTATTACTCGGTAATGATACACCCCCCACGGTGTGATGAATGACGTCTTTTGAGCGTCTTCTTCGTCCATCAGTATCTGATAATAGCCCACATAATAATCCATAAAAGATTGCACCTCATGCTTGGCGTAGTTATCAATGAGTATGTGAATGTTTAGGAGTGGGAAATTATCCTTTGGGCTAGCGCGGTTAAGATCAAGATATTCCACACAGATCCTTATTTTTCCATCTTTCTTTGGTACCGGGACTATGTTGCTAACCAGGTCGGGTATAGCGTGACCTCAACAAATCCCGACTGAATCTGTTTTTGTACTTCTTCTTTAATTCGAATGCTGACGTCAGGCTTTGGTACGCCTGATTTTCTATTTTACTGGGGCAAATCCTTCAAGGATTGGCAACCTATGGGCAACAATGTTCATACTCAAACTCGGCATATCGGCATATGACCATGCGAAAACATCTTCATACTCTTTCAACAAACTCCGATACCCTTCTTTCTCAGCTTCTGTCAAACGCACACTTATTCTAGTTTCCTGAACCAATTCTACATATCCTAGATTAACTGCCTTTGTTTTCTCTAGGTTTGGCGTTGTTCTGTTCTCGCATTCCTCTTCGACATCTATCAACCCTTCTGGTTCGGTTATCTCTTTTTCTTGATTATCGTTTTGTTTGTTGTCATTTTTACTTGTTTTGTAACATGTCATGACATTATTTGTGGCCTCTGTATTATTACTGTAAAACAAAATAACACGATTAGCAATTTAATCACGTATTTATATATATACATATATTTATGTAGGTAAAGTAAAGTGATTTTGTCTTATTGTAAACTTTGAGGCGTTTTCATTGAAAATTTTAAAATGAGCGATACAAACTGTGGTCCTAACACGGAATGGAACATCGAGCCATTTCTATTATTTAACAACACATAATAAGAAAACATAAAAAGGCGACAAGCCGGGCCTCAAAGCCAACTTTTGCCGTTTTTTATGAAAATGAGCATTCTTTCTACCGCAGAGTGAACAATAGGGTAGAAGTCCATCCACTTGTTGTTTCCCCTAGCTTAGCTTGCCAAATCTCCAGTGCTTCGAAGCATTTTTCAATGATGGCTGCGCATTTCTCTTCCCAAAACAACGCCCTTAAACCCTCTTCTGGATCTTTGCTGTTGTGACTCATTGGGCATACTGTGAAGGACTGGTATAGATGAGGGAACGACTTTCACATTTCATCGGGACCTCTCAGCTCATATTCTGCTTCTTCCTCTTCTGCCTTACATGGTTCGTATCCATTGAAATCGATATTTCCCATTTTTAATGCTCACCAGTTCTTTGATTCCTTGTAAGTTCTTTCCTAAACCTTTCCCGGGCTCAAACCCACTCCTTATCATAGTTGCAGCAACCATTTTGTAGACCCGTGGCATAGGGATATCTTCATCGCCTCCCCTACGATCTATCATGGCTAGTTCAACAGTGTGAAAGTCAGCTCCAACTGGTGACCTCTATATGACTGGCACAGAGTTGTTCGGATAGTTGTGGATACTTCCTTTACCATGAATCACGACTTCCTGATCATTTTATATAAATTTGAGAGACTGGTGTAACGAAAATGCTACAACTCCAGCGGCGTGCAACCATGGTCGTCCCAATAATAAGTTGTAGCTTGTTTTGATATCCATGATGATGAACTCCACTACGAACTCTGCGGGACCTATTTGTATATGTAGATCTATTTCTCTAATTAGGTCGCTGGTTGCGCCGTCATAAGCTTTTACATTTGTTCGACTCTAGCGGATTTTGCCAACATCATACCCGAGTTATTTCAAAGTCGCCACAGGGCATACATTCAACCCCACTTCTTTGTCAATCAGCACTTGAGGGATAATCTTGTCACGGCACTTGACTGTTATGTGTAAGGCCCTGTTGTAGGTCTTAGCTTCTCTTGGCAATTCGTTGTCAGAAAATGATAGCCTATGCGCTTGTACAACATACCTCACAATCTCGGCCAATGTTTCACTTGTAGTGCCGGCGGACACTTGGACTTCATCCAAAGCTTTCATTAAGGCTAAGCGATGTTAAGATGAACTAGGTAATAATGACATTACTGATATCCTAGCAGGAGTCTTATGCAGGTGCTCAATAATCGAACAATCCTTGACTGACATTTGCCTCCAAAAGTTTTCAGCTTCGCCTTCAGTGATTGGTCTTTTATGAGGATTTTCGTGACGTGGTGCTTCGAGCACAAATTCTTCTGGGGAATAACACCTTCCTGACCTGGTCATACCCTGAACTTCAGTAGCTATCTCTTTTTCTTTATTGACCATCATCTGGTGCGGCGGTTTGATCACAAAGGGTGCATTCTCAACTGGTCCTGATGTTTTGAGTATGAATGGCTCGTTCTGAATTCGAGCGAATGTTGAGGGATATTTGAGCATGAAAGGCTCTCTTTTGGCTACATCAGATGTCTCAGATTTCTTTATCAAAGGGCTTAACACTTCTTTTCGCTCTTGTAAAGACAACGAGGTGATGGTGCTTTCTAACCCTTGAATATCTGGACGAATTATCGTAGGGCTCTCTTCCCATTCATCACCTCTTTCTATCATGTGAATTTGGTTCCCTCCATGTTTCGGGAGGGGATTTGTGTCCACATTTGGAGGTGTTGGTTCTAGGATAAGCTCATGATTGTCAATCATATCTTGTAGTTTGTGCCTTAGGTTTATGCAATATTCGGTGGCATGGCCAACTTGGTTAGAATGATAGGCGCAAGTGAAATTCGGCCTGTACCATCTATCCGTGGGATTAGCAGGTTTTGGTGGACCAGCGTTCATTCGCCCGACATCTCTTAGCTTGGCAAATAAACTAGTCCTTGATTCTGGCAAAGGAGTGAATGCTCTCATAGGTTTCTTTCGGGGTGCCTCATAGTTTGCTGGCGGAGGCTGGTTTTGGAAAGTCTGGTTTTGTGGATCTTGGTTATTGGGTACTGGCATTCGATAATTTGGTCATGGAGCTCGGTTGCAAGGTGCTGGAATTTGATAATTTGGTTGTGGAGCTTGGTAGCCAGGTTGTGCGTATCACACAGACATTGGGCTATATTGGGGTGAAGTGGTTATATAGTTGGTTGGTGGAGGTGATTGGTAGTTATGTTGATTTTTGTGGGTCATCTCTTTTCCTCGGCTTTTTGGGCTAGTAGTTCTAGAAACATAAGCTATATCTTCTCTCTTCTTTTTACTACCTGTGGCGCTAGACACACCTGATCTGCTTAGTACACTAACAATCCCGCCAGTTTTGAGGCCATCTTTGATATCTTCCCCAGCAGCGACTAAATCTGCAAAGGAGCTCCCTTTCATAGTTATCATTTTGTCAAAACAATCAGCTTCTTGGTACCATATGAATGCGGCTACCAGCTCAGCTTCAGTCATAGGTGGTTGCACACGCGCCGCTTCGTCTCTCCAGCGACTGGCATATTCTCTGTAGGTTTCAGTTGATTTCTGATGAATTTTCTCCAATGAGAAGCGATCAGGCACATTGTCCATATTGAAGCTGAATCTTTCCATGAATGAACTTGCCATCTCTTCCCATGTCTTCTATCGACTAATGTCTTGAGAGATAAACCATTCCATGGCTGTTCCAGATAGACTTCGACTGAACAACCTCATGAGCAAATCTTGGTTTCCACCATTTCCAACCAATTGGTCGCAGTAAGCCCTCAAGTGGGCTCCGGGATTGCTCGACCCATTAAAGTGATCAAATTTGGGAATTTTGAAGCCTTCTGGTAGACCCAGGTCTGGATGTATGCACAAGTCAAAGTATCTCAACCCCTCTTTCTTTTTAGAGACATGTTCTAGTTCAATAATTTTCTTCCCCATTTCCTTTTCGATCTTGTCTATCCTTGCCTCAAAGAACATTTCCATGTTCTCCAGTTCTGGCGAAGTGTCAATATGGGTGACATGGTCTTGAAAAGTGACATTTGGTTGTACGGGATAGATCACAGGAACTCCTGTTGACCGGGGGGCTTGATAAACATTTATGTTTGTAGCGTGAGCGGGTGTTTGAAAAGCTGGGGTTTCGTGGGAGAAATTCCCCACATGGGTGGTATTTCGGTGTAGTGGAGTTTGAATAGTAGCCCCAGTTTGGGTTTGCGGGAAATGGTCAAGAATGGGTAAGTCTAGATTTGGGAAAATGGGTGGAGGTCATCCAGCCTCGGCATTAGTAGCATTTTCCTTTTCGGCCCTCAGGCGGGCTGCTTCTTCTCTTGCTTCAGCCAATTGCCTCATCAGCAGACTAATAGCCTCTTTCGAAGGCATTCCAGCTATGTCAGCTGTTGGGGTACCCTCGACTAAAGCAGTTTTGTTCGGTGGCGGAGTCTCAGGCATGTTTTCTTCTGGAGGGTTTAAGGACGCTACGGAAGCTTTTGATCGAGTAACTGGTGCCAGCGAATCGACCCCTGTCTATAAGAGAAAACAACTCAAAAGCTCCCAAGTTAGCATTAGATTTAAGCACAAAACAAAAGATATCACGTTGTTTGCAGTTTATAGCACATAGATTCATATATTTTATTTCAACCCTTGACTGATTCACATTCCAAGGGTATTTTGGTCTTTGGTATTTTTGGGAATATTGCTTTTTCGATAAGTGGCTTTTATGGTTGATTTGCTTCTACCCGTCCTGTACCAAGGGGGATTTAGATTTTTATCATAAAAGGATCGAGTCTTAAATAGACTGCCTACGTATCCCACCAAAGAAAATCGGAGTCCATGTCGTAGTTTAGGCATACACGAGAAAGGTTTTTTGCTATGCTACCCGAAACTTAGTTTTTCTACCCTGACAAGGCCTTATGTAGGCTTCCCACGTATCCCCAATGGGACATCAGGTCAGCATGGTTTCGTTTACATAAAAAGGGAAAGGGATATTCTATTTTATTGAAAGCAGTAAAGGGATAGTTATGTTTTTCTATCCAACCAAACTAAGAGGGCCTTCATCGTCTTCTTTATCTTCATCTTCTATCCTTGTCTTCCCGCTACAATCCAAACATGGCCTTCATTTACGAGGCTTTCCAGTTCAATGTAGTGGCTAGGGCGGCCGTGATGATAGACACAATCCCTTTCTTTTGGAGATCCTGGGCGACCCTGATAGGTTTGTGGCACTGCTCTTATCTTCTTCACGCTACATAGTAGGGAGTGGATCCTGGCGTATGACTCTTCGAATTTGAAAAAGTCGCTCCTCCAGAACCTAACCTTTGATATCCTTCCGGATGATTTCTTCCTTGATCATGGGTCAGGAAAGGGTGGGGCCCCCCATAGATGGCTAATTCTCCCTTAGTCAATCTATTGGATAAGCTTCCTTTCTAATGCTCTGCACTTATTGGCTGTATGTCCTGACTCACTTCGGTGGTAGAGGCATTTTCTGTAAATCATAGAAGGAGCGCATAGTGGCAACAGATTTGGGCTTTGCGCGTACACTCCAAAACTTCCCAAAGTCTCCAAGAGTTCTTGTTTTTTGGACAATTCCACTGGCGTACCCTAATTATGTGATCTTGTGCCCTTAAGAGAAATTGTGCATAAAACTGGAGGTTCCTCGAGCTGAGATTCGCGCGGGTCTCCATAGACTTTCAGATTGGGGATAAGTAGTTCGTCATCTCCATATGGTATGGGGTCAAGCCCTTCTTGTTGATTGAGTGGGACATAACTCCCAAGTGGTGCTTCAGGTGCCTTTCCCTGTTTTACCCGATTGGCGAGGTGTTGCTTTATTAGTTCCTTAACATAAGCTAGGAGAGTTTTAACGCTTCTTTCATTTTCTTATTGGCCGCCTTAGTGGTTTGTACAGCTTCTTTCATTCTAGCAGTTGATAGGGCCATCCTATCGTCCTATTGTCGATTTTTCTCACTTGTCACTTCCAAGTTCTCATCGTCACTGACTAGGTTAACGTAAGGAGAAGTTGCACTCATGCTGTCTAGAGTCTCCATTTCCTATTAGCAAATCAACCTTTTTAAAAGTGGAGCTAATTTTGGTTTTAGGGGTTGGTTTTTTTGGTTTTTCTTTTGGGTAGTGATCGAAATGTGGACCAATCAAGAGTTTCAACAATACATATAATTTTCATACAAAGCAGTTATATCAAGTATGCATTTGGACAATATATAATTTTCTTTCCTATAACTCGTTACTCCAAGGCTACTAGCGTGTGAAGCAGGATTGTGCCATATGTAAAAAAAATATACTATTCCCAAAAAATAAAAATCCCGGTGCTTTTCATTAATAGTATTTTCTCAAGTGGGATTATAAGGCTTTTAAAGTAAACACAATAATCAGAAAAAGTCCACTCCACGGACAGAAATCTGTGGCCTATCATCTCGCGCCTTCTTGGCCCTTTGAAGGGCGGTCTGAATGGCTACATGGGCTGGCATCAATGCTGTCCCGATCCACTGACCCCTCTAATCATCAGTTAATGACGTCCCTGTATCTATGGCTCCTTTAACAAAAGTGTCCAGCCATTCTAGACTCTTCAATGCGCATCTGCCTTGTTACACCGCGTATCTTCGAAGAGCACTTATCAAATTTGAAACATAAGTATGCTGAGTTAGGGTTAGTAAAACCATTTTGGAATATAAGGAGCAAGCATTATTAAGTATATTTATTAAGTGAAGGATGAATATAAGGTATACGGAAGGTTTTATAAGGAAATGAGTGGAAGAAATGGAGTAGTATGACTTGGAGAAAGGATGGGTCATGTTTTGTGTGAAAATTTTGGTCCAACTTGGGGGACAAATATCCCTTAGCATATGAAGTGTTTTGAAGTGAAACAAAAGTCTA